>NW_008824941.1:531017-580627 GCF_000699105.1 Pygoscelis adeliae
TCACTCTTGGCAAGTCTGCCACAAATTAAGTAGGTAATCTCATGAGTAGCTAAATTTAGATTTAATGCCTTATGCTATTTGAAAGCTGATATTCTCTGCAGCTTTGAGATGCTGGCTTGGATCTGGAGGATGCTGATTTCAGCTCCTAAGGATACCTGTTGAGCCTCTGAAAAATGGGCCACAAAGTGGTAATCAGAATGACCAGCTTCCAGGAGAGACCATCTTGTATGGTCAGCTAGTAGAAAATAGATGTTCTGTACAGCAGGATGAATACTGACCCTTAAAACAGTCTTTCAGTCTAATTATTTGCTTAGTCCATGTGTTATCATAGACTAATATAGTAAGTTTGATTATTCGTAAAAGGTTGTTTGGATAACTTGAAAGCCCATGAACTGTCCTGAAGACAAGTCTTTTGTTCTCAAATCCTGTTAAGAATTTTCCTCTCATGCAATACATATAAATACAAGTAAAGTTTACACAAGTTGGTTCATGATAAATCTTTTGTTAAAAGGGAGTAAGAACCAGCTTATTTGCTGGTGGTGCTTCTTGTCTTAGTAAAACATAATTTTTGAGGAGTTCAGAAATCATTTAGTCAAAAAAACCCTTGCACTTAATATGAGCTTGATTCATTACATTCAGCCTCCTTTTTTTTTTTTGCCGTTGTGTAGACGAAGAAAAATTGGATGACCGAGCCAAACTAAGCGTAGCTGCAAAGAGGCTGCTTTTTAGAGTAAGTATTACATTTTCTTAATAGAAGGCTGAATTAAACATTTCAAATACAAGATGCTGAAGAACCCAAAGTGCATTAGAATGAAATGTAATGCAGTTAACCAAGTCCAAGCTACATAATTTTTTTTTACTTTATCTCTCCTACCTACACAGTAGACCTATTGCTCTAAAGCCTTCTTTAAGAACATCATTTAGAGAGATGTGTAGTTAGTTTTAAATACGTGACACCTACTGTGCAATTACATCCTGCTTCTAATTCAGAGATGGGCATTTAGGAAATTTATTACTTTGCATGCGAGAGCGCTAAAAAGAAAGTACTGTTTTAGGACTTTTCTTCCATGGTTTTAATTATGACATGTGTCCTCTTAGGAAATGGAAAAATCATTTGAAATGAAAAATATTCCTAAACCACCTACAAGAAGTTCAGCAGTAGAGAGAAGACTGCGGCGTTTGCAGGATAGATCGCACACACAACCAATTACCAGTGAGGAAGTGGTCATTGCAGCTACGTAAGTCTTGTACACGTTGGCTCTAACTTTGGTTCCTGCTTTTAAATCTGGCAATAAGTTCCATATATGTGATGTTTACAACTTTGTAGCAAGGAAAACACTTCTTGTTAAGGGCCAACTTCCTTGAGAACCACAGGGGAAACTATACTGAAATTCTTTTTTAGAAGTAGAGAGACTAGTAAAGCATAACTTCTATGAACTGTAATTTGGCAGAAAGCTCATGAAGGTGTAGATTAGGTAAACGGGATTAATCATAGCATTGGTGTGTAAGTCAAAAAGACACTTTACGCTGAGGGAAATCTGCACAATTTCTTACGGAATGTATTTATATTGGGGAAAACCTTTTACACTCTGAAATCTGAAATGTACTTTTTGGAAATGCATTTCTTGCACTCTGGTCACACGTCATGAAGTTTTCCTGAAAAAAGGAAAGTCATTTTTGGGGAAAATTAAACAAAGGTGAATGGATATTCACCTAATGATCTACTAAAAGATAGCTTATGTTGTGGGTAATGAGTAACCTCAAGAGACAACCTGTTTGCTCCTCTAGGTTTCTAGTTCAGTCGAAGTATTTGAAATTATTTTGCAAAGGTTGCAGCAGATAACTCAGTTAATTAAAAATCGTTGCTGTTTGTTTTTTTCTGGTTTGGTTTGGTTTGGTTTTGGTCTTTTCTGTAGTTAACACAATGTATTGCTTTTCTTAATGCTTTTTTCTTCTCTCTCCCTGTGAATTTTCCCTCCTTGGCAATTCTTTAAAGTGAATCTACCCCTGCTTCACGTTCTGTGAATACCCACACAGTAGTGACAAGAGTACCTAGTCCCACTGTAGTTAAGAGCACTGTACAACCTATCAGGTACTGGGGGGGATAAACATGCATGTTACATGGAGCACAAGATTCCTCAATAGCAGATGCATCTTTAAAGTCTTGAATGCCTTTTCAATGTGTCAAGTCAATACTCGTTTCAAGAATATTTAAAACATTCGTCAACTTCATTTATGTTTGCATGATAGAACAATGCAGCTTTTTTTTTTTTTTTGTCAAGCATCTGTTTTCAGGACCTTTCTAACCACACTTACCTGGTCTAGAAGCGTATTCTTCCTCTTTGTGAGATAAATGAATTTGCATGTGAGCAAGCCTAGCAGAACCTTCTTTGCTCTTGTACTTTTTTTTATACAGCAATGTCATCTTGAGATAAAAATACCAAAGGTGGGTGCTTGATTTCACAAGCACTACATATCCTCTTTGTCTGTCTCTACATATATTTTTTTTAGCATGCAAAATTAAAGGAAAGATAAGAAATTGCACCACCTATAGGTAAAGTTGCAGAATACTGTTTGCCTGTTCTGAATGTGAAAATTTTAGCAGAGACCATGACAGGAAAAAGAAAAAAAAAATAAAGAGAATACTACTAATTCCATAAATGTGGCTAAATCTAGCTAGAGGTGAATAAAATACATTATTGTAGAGACAAATGCAGTTACAGCTTTTATGAATGAATGTGTCCGCCTTCAGCATTGGTCAATCTTCAAAATTAATGGAGTATATTTCAAAAACATTCTTTGTTGTTGAGTTACCCCAGATAATTCAAAACAAAAGTCAGTCTGAATTCTGTTCCACTTCAATTTATAAGAGGCATTACAATTTATGCTAACCTAAAAGTAGCACTAACTTGGAGTTTAAAAGTTTTTATCGTATATGCTCCACAAATTATTTCTAATAAAATCGAATTTTACGTAAATTGCACTGTAGGACCTGTGTTTGTTCTACAGCAGGCAGCTTAAATGTCTCTCCATAGCTCTGTATTCTGTATAAAGAGATCGGTCTGAAAAGTCTCTCTTCAATCTTGAGTTCCCCTTTTAAAAAATTGTTGTGTCCTAATCAAATGAATTTGTGAATGAAAATTTAACTTTTTTTAAATCTTCAGCTGTTGAATTAGAATTCATCATGCCAATGTTGAACCACTGCATAACCACTTAGGCTGCTATATTACATTGGCTATTGTGCTTCATGTGCAGTTCTTCTGCTTCTATCAGGTTGAGATTTTAAAACTTCATAAAGGCTTCTTCAAAACTCATTTCCAGTTCTGTTTCTTCAGCTTGCAGGCATCAGCACACCAAAAAATTTTAGCTAAAGAGGAGATAAGAGCAGCCAAAGAGGCGATGGGGCAAGATCAGTCTGATGAACCAGATTCTTCCACCTTAAGTTTGGCAGAAAAGATGGCTTTGTTTAACAAACTGTCTCAACCAGTATCCAGGGCCATCTCCACAAGAAGTCGAGGAGATATTAGGCACAGGAGAATGAATGCTCGTTACCAGACTCAGCCAGTCACTCTTGGAGAAGTGGAGCAGGTAAGTTCAATCTTAGCTTTTTTTCATTTGTTTCTTTTTATTGGAGAAAACAGCTTCAGTGTAAGATGCCGTAACAGCTGGCCTTTTCTTTGCTCTGAACTACACACTGGGGTCATGACATATTCGCAGGAAAAAGCTTGTCAGGAGCAGTCTTCTGACATTGAGGAACAACATCCTCCAAAATGTTCAACTTCATTGGTGTGTTGTTCTTTTTTAAGTAATTCAAGAGTACATCATCTTCCTGATTAGTGCATGCTGTACCTTTCACAGTGTCTGTCTTTTCCAATAGACTATTACGTGTCTTCTAAAAGTAAATTCCTTTCCAATAGAATATTACATGTCTTCTAAAAGTAAATTCCTGACCAAAGGGGTAAAAACTGTGACACATATCATCGTGCTTTAGATGTATTTTCAGGGAATTTTGGAGCTTTGTCATGTGCAACTTTCAGACTCTTTCCTGAAAGCACTATATATTTGCATTATTTGTTGGGACATATTCTGTCATTTCCTCTGGGAGGGGGCATTGATTTTTATTTTTATTTTTTTCTTTAAAAGCAGAATACTTTTGAAATTCAGAAAGTCATGGTCAAAATGAAATTATTTAATATGTGCAGTGGAATTGGGCTTCCTGTTCTGGAATCCTTCACATAATTGGAACTGCAAAGGAATGCCTTTTTAGTGAAGTCTGAGCATAAGATGGCCCAGCAGTGGTCTTTCGGAGCTGATGCTCACAGTAGCAGAAACATCAGTCCCTTAGTATTACAGCTTTAAAAGAAATTACTTTAACAGTGAAGCACAACTCCTATGCATGTCGTATTTCTAGGGATTTGGATCAATCTGTGTTAGAAAGTTCCTACCCTTCTCTTTCTATATGCTTCATTCATGATTGTACATTTTCCGTAATAGAATAGTGAGAAGGCAGGATTTCTCCAACCATATTGGTGCAAAGCTGTACAGATATATAATTGTACTTTATGCCTACTTTACTTAGGCATGAAGTAGTAGTAAATATTTGGCAAATTTATTTTAGCAAGATTTCCAGACCTTACATAGTCCTCTTCCCATTCATTTTCTACATGCCAACCACTGTCACAACCTGGACTTTTTAATTATTGTGTCACTAACTTGTTTGGGGGCCAGGAAGGTGATCGACAGAAATGGGCTGAAGCAGATGGGAAAGAAACCAGTGACAGTGACATTAGTTTGTCAGACTTTTACAGAACAAATTTGTTCTTCAAGCAAGGAAACGCAGAGGAAGCATGTTTTGTCATCTCTTTCTGAACCTAACAAAAGAAACCAGAGTTGACTCTGAACCAGGTTCAATGGGAGTGTATTTTCAAAAAGACTTTCTACAGTGAACTGTTCATTTGGAGCTTTGAGATGTTTAGAGATGCAGTTATAGTTTTTCTAGGAAGAAGCAAAAGAAACATATCAAAATAGATAACTAGGGGTTACGTTACCAAAATACGTAATTGCAAATGTAAATATCTTGTAATTAAAGCTGAAATCCCTTTGCTGATCTCCTCTAAATTTCTAATTCTGATAGATGCAATGGAAAAAGAGCAAACTGGTAACTATTTTCTTAATCTTTCTTTGGAATCTTTGAGCTAGCATAGCTCTGCTTTCCTATTTGTTTAATGAATAACTGTGTTGTCCATGCTTTATGGAATTTGCATGTGCATTTTAAGTTTTCAATTGATTTCCTCCTACTGGTGTGCTTTTATCTATTCCTTTTGCATGCTGTTCACTAGCCCTGCAGTTTAAGAAAACAACAAAAAAAGCCAAACAAAAAACCTCTCCTGATGTGTACGAAGGCATGTTTGTCAGTCTCTTTCATAGCTTTTGTCTCCTTTGGAGAAGACAAAGCCAAGCTCTGCATTTCAGAAAAATTTTGCATCTTAACTGTCTCCAGGAAAACTTTATAAAATTATTATGTTAGAAGAGTAAAAAAGATAACTGTTCCACTGTAGAGGCTGGCAAAGCAAATTTGGAGGTTTTTTTTAATATGCTTCTTAGATTCAAATACTTTGCTCAGAGATGTACGTGACAGCCAATGTTTGGTATTTGATATTAGTCTTAGACTAACAGTCCTGCGTGAAGATGATTTGTGTGGCAGAAGCATCAGGAATGTCTGCCCTATGTAGGACAGCACAGAGCAGAGTCTGTCAGAGCTAGCTCCAGAGTTGGTAGCTGCATAACCGTATCAGAGCAGAGCTGTGCCAGAGCTAATTAGCCCTGCTGAGATGCAGAGTTGATTAGCCTGGGCACATGGCATGTCATCCTGTGTCTGGAACCTGAGCTAATTTCTTTCCCCAGTGCTGCACAGTACCGTGTCAGTATGAAACTTTTCATGGAGCCCTGACACAATGTCATGTTGCATGCTACACATAAACCCTTTATTACTAAAGATGTTGCTGTTCACATGCAGTGTTTCTTCCCTGGGTGGAATAATCTATCTGCAGCCAAATTATGGGGGCATTGTTGCTCTCCTTATCTGTTTCTAGCCTATATTTATAGAGCACTATATTCATACGGAAGCACACCTCTGAAGAACTGACGTGATTAGACTGTTTTTGGGAATTGATGATTTCCGAGCTTTTAAGTCTTTTTTGTTGTTGTTGTTCATAGGTACAAAATGAAAGTGAAAAAATTACTCCCCTGTCAACTGCAGTTGCAACATCAGTTTCAGCAATGGCATCTGCCCTTTCTCCGCTGTATGCTGGAGACCTGCACGCGAAGCCAGCAAGTGATGGAAGCATGAGCACTGCAGCTAGAGCTGATTTGAGATTCCACTCTTCAGCACAAAACTCAGAGCCTTCAGGAAAACGCACACAGAAGTCAGAACAGTGGCAGCCCTCAATTGAAGCGCTAGAAAGCAACAGAGCATCAAAGAAGCATGAAGAAGAGAGAAAGAGGTTTCTAGCACATGAAGCTAATGAAATTACAAAGTACAGCTCCTTTGAGGAAGAAACCGCACATCCTGTTCCTGAAAAAACAGGAGACTACCATAAAGAGACAACATACAGCTTCCTGAGGAAGGGCAGCATGGAACTGTTTAGTTCACAAGCACTTTTTCAGCCTCTTGAACAGAAGGAAATCGATACTCGCGTGCAAGGTAAATGGGAAGTCAAAGAAGGTCAGTCCTTTGAAGAAAAGATGGATTTGGAAAGTATTATGAAAAGCAAGACTTTGCAAAGAGGTGCAGTATATACTTGCTTTTGGTGTAGTCTCGTTCAGCAAACAATGGTGTTTCTCTAGTTTTAAATATCTTCATTTCAAGCATTATCAAGGCTAGTTATTTTTCCCTTTTTTAACACTGCTTCAAAGTAGAGAAATACCTGTGAAATCTTAAGTTTTACAAGTACAGTTTTCTCTTTGTTATTCTTTCAATTATTCAGCATTAAAGACAGCTCAATTTTACTCAGGTTTTCTTACTTTAAAAGAAGTGGTGTTATATGCTGAAGCTAAGATTTATCCTTTCCTCTTTTGCCATTGCCCCTGCCCTCCAAAATGCTGAACAAGCTAAACTTGCTGCTCTGGGTCAAGTGTCTGCTCTTAATTGTTGCCTTCTTGTGCATATATAGTTATGTGTTAACTACATATGTACATATATAGCTAGTAGTGGATAATTTTCAGATAACTGATTTTGCAAAACTGCTATTATTTTTTCTTCAATGTGGTGATGAAATATAAACCAAGTAATTCTCAGAGCAACTACATTTCTGTATGTGAAACATAATTCAAACTTAATAAGTAAACTCGCCCATCTTTAAATAAAGTGCTTTGGAAATAATCAGTCAATTTGGTTGTTGCATAAAGCCTTCTATTCTGCTGAATTTAGAAGGATGTTGTATTAGTTTTCTGTTTTATTATGATGGGGTACAGGACCACGTTACCCTGTAGTGCTAGAAGCACTTTTGTCTTCATCCTGTGAACTTAATTTATTTTGAATTTAATGGTCTTCGAACAGGCGTAGGGAGGAAGCTATAGTTATGCCTGTATTCCTCAAAAGCAGTGTCTGTTCTATCCAATTAACTTTCTGTGACTGCAGGGGAGATGGAGACTGGGATAAAACAGGAGCAGTTGTGTATCAGAGGGGTGTTGTGCTTGTAAAATTTCAAAAAGAAAAATGAAGATCACTTATATTTCCTTAAGGATAACCGTAATGGTGCATTTATCTTTCATCAAGGTAGTTTTTCCTGTGGTTTAATTGCTGCTTGAAAAAACAAAACCAAAAAAGCCTCCTAGAAAATAATACCTTTATTAAGCTGTTAAATGTCCTCCTAGTATGCTACTTATGCATTAAACTGCTTTACCAGTAAGTTAATTTCTTATTTAAATTTTGTCTCCTTCTCTTCCCCTACTCTTTGTTCCCCTGTCACTTTCATCTGTCCATTTGTTTTCCTGTTGGGGTGATGACAGGAGCAGCAGTTCGTGCCTCATCCATATGACGTTCAGAATTGTGTATTGAACGTGGTGTTCTGTGGCTTCATGTGAACTTCAGTCACAAATGGCCAGTCTATGCAGCAGATAATATTGCTCGATTAATCTTTGTACTCTAGCTCAGCCAGAATTTTTTTCATGTGATTTGAATGTTAAAAACCAGATTTGCTGCTTCAGTGTTAGTAATGTAAAATATGTTTGAGAATAGCGCTAAGTCTAATTCAGCACTTCTCTTTCGAATGGGCAGACCACGCTGAACCTACTTCTGAACTCACCAGCACATCAGCAATGAGGACAGTTTCACAAACTGCAGCTGCGGCATCCTGTAAACTGCAGGAGCTCTCCGAACAATTGGAAGGCAAATTTAATAAGAATTCCTGTGAGATGTTTTCCGTTGGAGAGAACAAAGCACAAACAACTGAGGATGTCCTTGATAATTCCAGCAAAACTATGTCAATTAAGGAAAGGTACTTAAATTTCACTTTTTTTAAAATGATCTCTATAAATACAGTTATTAGACTGATGGTATAAAAAGAAGCTTTAAACCTGTTTCTGAAAAAGCTAAGCAGTGATTATTAGGCTTTATTAGATGTCAAATACTAACAGCAGAAACATGCAGCTAATCTGCCTGACATGCTTATAAAGCAGATGGTGGTGAATGAGAATTACTCTTCAAGAGAATGTGATAATCTGATTTTGAAAGAGCCACCTGAACAATCAATAAGTAGTTCAGAAAGTTGTAAAAATACATGTTCTAGTTACATTTATACTGATATAGACAACATACTTCCCCAGGTTCTGCTTTCAGTTACAACAGGTATAATGGGATATTTTTTTAATAGCTAGTTTTTTGTTGGTCTATGGGAGTAGTCTCTTTTAAATAAGCCGGCTACAGGGAGTCAGGGATAGACTCTGTGATGTTTCCCTCTTTACTTCAGAAATACATGGTTGCCATTTTGACCTCTGAGAGCTTACTGTAGGGATTTTAAAAGGGTAATAATTTGGACAGGCTTGTGGGAGTATTAGAAATATTTTTTCCAACCCAAGATCATTCTGATCTGAAGCAAAATGTTAAGTTTCATTTCAGAACACAAATGTTCTGTGCTTGTGCGAACAGTAGGAGTTCACGGCTAGGGCTTCAATAGCTGCTGTAGTGCTTGTAAAAGTCATTCTAATATAGTTAAAACTTTGAGAGTATAAACTCAGCCCCAAACTGCAAAAGGATCTGGCACCAGTCCAGTGAGTAAAATTATGATTATTTGCTCCGGGTTGACAAATAGGCCTATTTTTACTTCAGTTTTCTGCAGTGAAAGCAGAACCAATAAACAGAAATAGCTGCTTGATTAAACTTTCACAGTGTAAAAGTATTCCCACACTTCGTGAGATGGGTGTGATATTAGGAACTCCAAACCATTTTTTTTTTAAACATGATTCCAAAGCGTACTTCTTAAATTCATATATTTCTAGGACGTGTGTGAGTCATCCTCATTTATAGAGCATCCCCACTCCCTGTTATCCCCTTAACATAAAGAGGGGGTGCAGGGGCAGCTGCAACAGCTGTGCAGTCTTAGTCCCCCTTCTGAAGGATGTACTTACCTTTTTCAGTTTACTGTTGTTGTTTTGTTTAAAGCAACCTTAATCCTTCCCGTCCCCCTTCTGTAAATATGTCAACTGTCTGGGCAGATAAGGTTTAAGACCAGTAGCTTCTGGTTTATAGGTGGTAAGCGATCTGCCTTCGCTGATCCTGGTGGGGAAAAAGAGGTTGGAGGGAAGGGAAGATCCAAGTATTAGCAGCTGTTTCAGTCCTAAATTTAATGCTTCAGTTGAGTTGATCTCTTGAGGAACTGATGTTAAAGACTGTCAGTCACACTTGCAATCTGAAATCGCTTCCGTTAGGCCACCGAGACTGTCTAGTCAGTCCCAAAGCTGACAAAAGAAAATACCTGCTGTCTTGTCAGGAATTTGTATATTATGATTCCACAAACGTCTGTAAATGGCAGAGCTGGTATCAAATGTTTTAGCCTTCCAAAATACCACAGTATTCTACTTCTTGGCTCAGAATTAAAAAACTACAACCAGTCATTTTCTCTTGCTTGGCTATAGCTGATGCCAAGTATTCATAAACCTCAAAGAACATTTCTGCTAAAGATTAACTATTACACTTTGGATATTTTTTTTTCTTTTACATTCACTAACTTCATCTTCCCATCCAGTGGATTTTTCTGGCTGTGTCAGACATTCTTTCACCTTATGGAAGAACAGCTTTTCCACAGATGTAATGATATTTGGGCAGGATGCATGCATGCTGGTCTGGATGAAAGTGATTTTCCACAAAGATTTACTTCACTGAACTAATATTATCCTTGTGGAGTGAGTGCATACCTGGCATTTTCAGAATTACCTATATTATATGGAAGAATGAAAATCATGATTTTTCAAGGAAGAAAAGACACCTATCCTCTCTTCTTCTGCAAACACACAGCTTGGAGGTGAGAGGGAGCAAAGGCTCATATCTTTGAGTAGTTTTGGCTGTGTTTTGTTTTAGGCAGCCAGGGCCAATCAACTGATGTGTTATATATGAGTGGTTTAAACCTTTTTTTAATTGTCTTGCCTTCAGGAAGAGGAATGTCTTGGAGGACTTCAAATGGAGCATTAGTTGCGTGTAACTACCTGTCTTTGTGCATTTATGGAGACCAAAGTTGCTAGAATCAACTCCACTTTAGAAGTCAGCTGCATGCCATGATCACCATTTAAAAAACTACAGATAACTCTAATTTCTGGTGGACCTCTTACCATCATTCATTTCTTCTCAGGAAGAGCCCTGCCTAAACTTAATTTTCAACCTTTTTTGATGTATGGATGCCAGAGCAAGACTTTCTTATGCAGACTAGTCCCCCACTATAGTGAATTTATGCACTCTTTAACAGTCGGCTTTCTTTTTGTAGTTACTTATCTCATATTGGCCTCCAGGATTTATGATTTAGCTGAAAAGAACTGATGAAGTGCAGCCAATGGAGTACGTGTGAAAGCCAAGCCTGTGTCCAGTTTAATCTGT
The DNA here is from genome assembly GCF_000699105.1 of Pygoscelis adeliae. NCBI lineage: Eukaryota > Metazoa > Chordata > Aves > Sphenisciformes > Spheniscidae > Pygoscelis > Pygoscelis adeliae. The sequence continues at coordinate 542,104 of NW_008824941.1, forward strand.
CTCAAGGATAACACTAGTAGCTAAGATACTAAAATGTTGCCACAGAAGAAAGATGTGTAATTTTTGACATTTTTTGCCAGGACTTTTGCCACAACCTTTCATACAACACTTCTTGTTTAGGCAAAACCATTGTTCAAATCTTGTTTCTGTTTCCCTTCAGTATTAATCCAACATTTTGCCTTTGGCTGTGAAAGCTTTTGCTTTGAACCCATCCTGACACCTCTGGGATGATGATCATTCTATCTTGATGGCAGATTTTTTTCAGGTTGGAAAAGGAACTTTTGGAGGCAAAAGCAGTATGAATACAACTGTGAAAGTGAATGATGAATGATTATTCATTATTTATCAAAAGTGGAAAACTAGAGGTATGCAAGGAAACTAGTAGGCAGCAGGCCTTAAACAAATCCGAGGGTTAGACCAAATAATTGCCTTATTTTTGCAGACTTTCCAAAGAATCAACTGCTGTCTACTTTGAGTTAAGCTATGGAGCTGGTGGGCTTGCTTGTGTGAACCAATTCAGTAGTTCTTGCATCTTGATTCATGTAAAAGCGTGCCCTCCAATTGTTGCTGAGTCAGGGCAGTCTGAGTTTATTGCTGTTTCCATCATTCAAAACAAATGTGTGGCTTTAGGTTTTACACAGCAGTGAAGTTTTCAATGGTATACTGGGCATACATATTTCTTTAAGTGGTGATTTCATTGCTCAAAACAGACAAACGTGTGTTCTCACTCTAGGAATGAGTTGTTCCATTACATATACAAGTGGAGAGTGGAGGGCTAGTATGAATCCATCCTTATGACGGAGGAGAAAACAAAGTCTCCAGAGACACAGGAGCATTCTTAGAATTAGAGATGTTCTCTTCCTGATCAACCAAGCTGTTTGGGGCAAAGGTCAAGGAAAAATACCCTGCAGTAATGTCAGGTTAAAAAAAAAAAATTTGTTTTTTTCTGCCTGCTATGCTGAGCAGTCACAGACATTTTTAAAAACAAACCCATCTTCGGCAAAAGCTGACCAAAATGCCTTCCAGCTTCAATTATTGCAGATCATTTCTAAGCAAAGCTGACCTGAGAGAACATAACTACTGAAGATAATTCAACTGCATGGTGGCAATTCAGTCCCATCTTGGTCTCCTTCACAGTTTCACACATGCATGGATGCACTCCAGAAGATTAGTTCTGGGCAGTGAAATCTTGTATACGTTCTGGAAACAATGACCATGGCCTCAACTCCTTATTGTGAGTCTTTCTCACCCCTACTCATCCCGTGCTGTGAGGTATGAAGCAACCAGGCAATGTGAAGCCTGCCAGCACTGCCTGCCTGGGCAGGAAGAGAGGAAATAACTGCTTTCTTGAATACTAACATTCTTACTGCCATTGTATTTGGTGGATTTACTTTCTTCTACATTCGCAGTTTTTCTCAAATGACTGCCTTAGGACCAATTGGTCATCCTTGAATAGGTCAGTAGGATGGTTGCACCCCTGGATTTTTGCAGGAAGCAGCTGCCTGAAACTTTGCTTCTGGCTAGACCTATTCGATCCTACCCCTTCCTTCTCCTCAGAGTTTCAGGACAAGACTTACTGTGAGGGTAACGGTAATCGCATCTCTAAAAATGAATCTCTGTATCTTGTGGTCAAAATAGGTTGCCAACGCTTTAACTACTGAACCTGTTCAAATATTAATAGGGTTAAGGGTTTTGTATAATCCTTACCTAGATTAAAGAAAGTTATGTAGTAAAACTTAATTCAACTAAAATAAATATTATTTAGTGGACCGATGCAACTGTTTGCACAAATACTGCAGATATACATTTTATGGTGTACTAAGAATGATTTCTGAAAGCTGGAAAATTCATACAAATATTAATTTCTGAGGAAGGTAAACTGAAGATCATGCCTGTGTAGACATTGTATTCCTAACTGGCTTCCCCTGCCCCCAAAACTAATCACCACAGGGTTTGTATGGACAAATAGGTTCTAATTCTAGCAAAATAATTCTACATGCTGTCCCCACCAGAGCCAGTTAGTGTCCCTTTGTTCTATATTCAGAATTTTGCTCAAGATTAGGAAATAGCACTTTTAAAAGATCCTACTTACCAGATTAGTGGTAATCCACATTTTAAATATAAGACATCCTTTAAACAAGTTGAATCTTGCAGCTAGATTTCACAGCTGTATTATAGTTAGCACCAAGTTACTAGTGCATTGGTACTACTGATTTGTGTCACAGCAATGCCTGAGCTAAGCAAGGAGATACTAAGTGATCCCTAGGAGTCAGTCACTGGAGTTGTAGTGAAAGCAGTAACTGCAGAGCTGTCGTTTGATGTGCCTGATGAGACCTGATTGGTGGATGCCTGCTGAATAGACCTCTTTCTTCTTGGGTTTTAAAGAAAATAATTTTTTAAATCTTTTTTTAATGAGTACAATAAAGACCAAAGGTAGGATTCATCTCATTAACTTTGGACATCTACAGCATAAGCATCCATAGCTGAGCTAGTCGCTCTCCATGCCTTATCGACAGAAGGGGGGGGAAAACAGTGATTAATCTAACCTATTTATATGTCTACTTTAGGATGATCTGCGTTGTACCTCGGTCTACCTTGACTGTATTGGCAATTTCCACTCACTGTACAAATTAACTGGGATGCTGTCTCAGATCTCGATTTCTGTGTTTTGACAGATAATTCCCATTCAACATGTTCAGTAAAGGCTTGGTGTTCATTTGTGAGCTTTGTATATGTGTATGAAATGTAAATAACTATAGTTAATGTTAGAAAAATTAATTTCAAATTCTCTTGAATGCAACATTAGTGAAACAATAAGGGTAGCTTTTGAGGATAATGGGAAATACAGTGTTTAAAGCTACCTGTTGGCATGTTTTTTCTTCTAGGTTGGCATTGCTGAAGAAGAGTGGTGAAGAAGATTGGAAAAGCAGGCTTGGCAAAAAGCAGGAGTATGCAAAAGTCTCTGTCACTGATCGTAGCGCGCAGATGCAAGAAGTTGAGCAGCTGTTGAAGAAGGTAACTCTATCCTTGTTTGGAAAAAACATCTTGCTTGAAATGCTTCAGCTTTTTGAAGGTGCATCCAACTAGACAGGCATGCCTAATATTAGCTACTAGCTCCTGCTATTTCTCTTGTTGTCAGGCTTGTTTAAAAAACAATTCTCCCAACATGAGAGCTCTTTAAACGAGAATGTCTTCACTGTCTTGGGACATATAATATTGGTTACAGTGTCTTTACATCAGCAGATTATGAACCAGTGAGTGGGCCTGTAAGGCTTCTGGAGCATTTACAGGTATAATGATTTAAGCCTTTTTCCCCCCAATGAAATTGGCTTAAGACTTTAAGTTCAGGTGTTTTCTGTAGTATGGGTGAGCTTGTAAAAATTTCAGATTCCTAAAGCTGTGTTGTCTCTGTGCATATACCTTTTTTTGAGCAGTGATTTTGGATCCTAGAAACACTGAGGAAACGCAGGTACCAGAGCATTCATGAGTCATTTGGCTTTTGATTATCTTGCATGATCTTTGTGTTTGTGGATAGCCAAAACCATCTAGACAAGGATTTTATCTGTCTTGTCAGTGTTAGTGAATAGAATGGGAGGTGGATAGAAAGGTGTAGAGGAAAGGGAAGCCCACATTGTTAGCACATTCTGGCTATGTCTATACATGAGTAAGTTATGTTGCCCAGCAGGAGCGAATCTGTAAAGCAGAACAATTACTGATGAGGACCTGCTATCCATGCCATACTTACTTGTTTTGCTTCAGTGAAGTTTTGCTTCGGGCTAAATTTAGTCTGCTCCTGTGGCCTGACTGCCATTAGCAGCCATGGTGTTACACGGGAATCCAGGAGCGTGCTTCAGGGCTTAGTTTCATCCAGAAGTCTGCGCATTCTGCGGTGTGAACCAAAGCACAGAAAGTGAGGATGACTGGGAGATTTGCTTCAAAATGAACTGCTCGTTCAAACTACAGGACTAACGTAGACTTTCTTCCCTTCTGAGTCTAGTATTTTGAAAATGACAATGTCAGGTAAAATAGGCTGTTTCAAAAGCCTTTAATTTTTGAAGGACTATTTTCACAGAGGACAAATGAAGATAAAATTTCTGTTATAAATTTTACTAGTGAGGATGGTAATCTTTGGATCCAATTATTTAGTTGTGAAAATGCTGCTTCTATTAAATAGTATAGGCAAACAATAACAAAAATTCTCCTGTTCCATCCGTATATTAGAAGTAAGGAGTGTTACACAGTCTGTCATTATTGAGGATAAATCTGTGCCTGAACATGTGACTCATCAATGGTTGTGTGTTAACTGGACAGAAAAACAAGAAAGCTGATTTTTGCAGTTTGTTTTATGGGTTTTGGTTTGATTTTGCCCTGTGGACTTGCTCAAAAATCCAGTTGCTAGTTTGAAAGATGTCCTAAAGCAAAAATAGTTTCTAGCGAGGAAAGTAAAATTGCGATCACATTTTTAAAAGGCTAGTCTCCAAAATGACAACTGTTGAGATCAGATAACAAATGTACTCCAGCTAAAGACAATGGGGTTGAGAAAAAGCTTTAAGTAGCTGCCAAGATTTAGGCAGAGACAAAACCTTTGTTCTCTCTTCTCGTTCCCCAGCACCCATATCCTCCCTGCTGTGTTACCATGTGCAGCAACTTCACTCAGCGTAGCACAAGTTAGGCTTTCAAAGTAAGTAAGCGAGCATGAAGTGCTTGAAGGGTACAATCTTTGAAGTGCCAATGCTAGCAGTGAGAGTTTCTGTGACACTGGGTCACCCGCTCTGTTGGTCCATGTTAGCTCTTGGCTATTTAGAGCCTAAATCAAAGGATTTGCATATCTGCCAATGAGTGAAATCTTAGATGTATAAGAAAAAATGTTAGTCTTGCTAGATACGTAACTCCCTGAACTGTATTGATATTTGTGATGCTCATTCATTATGTGATACATGATAAATAATGTAAAGCTTCACTAAGTTGACCACACTGCTTGCAACACACTGTGTCAGCTGCCCTTAAATCTGGAAATATTACTGATAATTAATCAATGTGATGGCTATTATCCTTTGAGGATCATGAAGCAGTGTGCCACTGAAGTCTATTTGTAGAAGAGCTTTGAGACTCTGGTGTACTTAAGAATCTTCGTGCTTTCTGTTGCTGGATTGCAATAAAAATGCAGGAATTGTATTGATTACTGTGTTTTGAGCTAGTTAATACAACTTCCACACATGGCAGTCATGCATTGACAGCAAGGGTGTGTAAACTTCTGTCATGCCCTGCTAGTTCAAAATAATGCCTGAAGTTTTTATTGCAGTATGTCACTCCCGTTAATGTAGTCAGACACCTTTTTAGGTTTTCTTTTGTCTGTGTGTCTCTTTTTAAAAGGTTACCTAACTTGTTCTGGAGATTTGATTACTGAAGCATAGCTGTATAAAATAGAAGTTATTAGAGTACATTTAGATTTCGTATAAACAACAAAAGTTGAAAGATTCATACTCTTAATAAAATAGTTACATTAAGTAGTGCTGTTTGATCACTTCTAGGCAAAATGCACAGTTGTCTGCATGGTGACATATTTCTCCAAATGTGTTATAGTCATTTATATGTAGGCTAAACTGTAGAAAAAACATAAAATTCATGGAGAAGCTGACAGAGCAACCTCAAATGGGGAAAAAAGGGACTAAGGAATTAACTCAAGGAGATACAGATGAGGGGGGAACTTGAGATTTACTTGGAGGTCCAGCATCTGTTTTGATGATTGCTGCACGTAGGAAAATTTGTTGGAAGCTGTGAGACTTCTTAAATTATTTATATGTATGGTAAAACATACTTGGACCATTCCAAGAATAGTTCTAACATCAGGGGAACAACTGTACACTGAGGAATGTCTTACTGGAAAAAAAAATCCCTTTGATTTGGGAAAAATATTTTGGATTTAGTATATTTGTATTCATCATCTTAGGTTGGATGGAAGACTTCCAGACTGTTGGTATTTTCATGGGTAGAAAAATTAACTAAGTTTAAAATCTTTCCTTAGTATCAAAATAGCAAGATTTACTGGAATGAAAATTCCTATTTTATAGTCAGCCATTTTAACAGAGTCCCTGATTAATGTGATTACCAGCTGCATTGCAGTCATGTTAAAGCAGTGAATGACATTTGAAGTGCACTTAATTCTTACAGCAAGTTCAAATTGCAGCTCAGCACTGGTGTTAAAGGCTAGGGCTGAACAGTCAATTCAGAATTACTCAGAGATGAAGTGTGTAAAAATCTTAAAGGGTGTGAGCCCTTAAAAAGTGACCTTTAGGCAAAATATTAGTCTCTTGCTGTGGTAATAGTTTTATCCATTTCATATATGGCATCCACGAAGTGCTTATATCCAGTTCTAATCAAAGCTGAAACTAATGATTAGGCTTCATTTTGAGCCATTCTAACGAGCTGCATTTACCCATATTCTGTGTGATGTTCCACATTTGCTTTAACCTATAGAAAGAAAGAAGAATTATAGATGATAAAGCCATGTCTAATCAGCTTTGGGTAAGCCCAGCTCTGAGGCAGGGGTTATTTGTAGGCTTTGTTTAGAATGGTGAACTCACCTTCGCTGAGTGCTGTGGACTTAGCAATTCCCTCCAGATGGCTTTTGAGTATCCCAGTTTTAGTAAGCATTCTTTCCTTTCATCCAGAAAATGGATGGCTTGTTATTTAGCAGGGTCTGATTAAACTTGCAGCAGAATTACTCACCTTGTGGTTGACATGGTTCATCAATTTAATGGTGCATGAAAACAAAGACATAAAAATTATCAGCATATGAAAAGTGTGTCTTCTGGCTGTGCTGTTTCGTTCTGTGTTGAGTTGTAGTGATATTGTTACTAACTTGTTTAATTCCTGCATGGAATGGCTTTGGTAAAAATGCTGTTGTATTATGACAACATTTTTGATCTCTGGCTTTCCAATAGGGAAAACATTTCTAGAAGATTAAAAGATTCAGATTTACTTCATTTTAAGAAATTAGGGGAAGATGAGTTATTCCCCCTCCATCTCCATTTCTGATAGTCCAATTCTTTTCTAATTCCTTTGCTTTGCTTCTGTCCTTGTCATAGGAACCTGTATATGCTTCTACTTACTCTCCCGTTATACCCGCTCTCCATAAATTTCATCCTTTTCTACCTATTAATCAGGTGAGCAAAAGTCTGCACAATTTAAATGCTCAACAATTTCAAGTAAGCACATTTTGACAGGTTGTTTTTTTTTTTTTAAGAAATTAATAATCCTCTTAAGTGATTAACCAGCTTGGTAAATGCTGCTTTAAAGAAACATAGTGTTATGCCACTATGCTGTGTACTCTTCTTCAATATACATTCTGCTAGTGTTTCTCTTACGGTTGCTTTTCTAAAAATTCTGTATCTGTTAGACTATATAGGTGAGAAAGTAAATGAAGGAGACATTATTGCATTCATTGTAACACTGAAAACTTGCAAGTTTTTAAAAAGGGTATATAAAAGGAGCAATATGTAACTGCACAGCATTTATTTTAGAATACAATGCTGCATACCCTGACTTCTCTGTAAGTAATGCGCATATACAATGTAAGACATAAAATCATCTAATGTATTGACTGTAAAGAACAAGCTGCTTTTGTTCAGAGGTGGCTTTCCTATAGTGCTTTTCCCTAGTCCCTGTCTAAAGGATTTTTGCCTTGGCACATCCTGCTTCTGTTCTCTGACTGTCCCATCTTCCTGCTTCTCTCTCGCTTTCTTCCTTTAAGGTCTGTAGTACTAGTTTGAAAGAATCAAGCTCTCTAATTTCTGATAAACGTCATCCTTGGAGATGGAAGGTGAAATGCTGTATAAACTTCCTATTTAATTATTGGATGGAGGAGTAAGACACAAAATTACATTCAGATTGAAGATGCATATTCCCAAAGCAACTTGTGGCAACAGAGTTAACTTTGTGTTTGCTTGGGAATAGAGTTCTGCTGCTGTTCCAGTAAATGTTAGAGAAGCTTCATGTGAAGGTTCCTCAAAATCATGTCCATACCTCTGCAATTCCATCATAAACAATTTGAAGAACTTACTTATGAAGAATTAATAGATAGTGAGAAAGACAAACTTTCTTCAGCTAGAGCTTCATAACAGGGTTGTCTTTGAGCAGAAGTAGAATACTGGATCTTGATCTGAGCAAACAGTACCTGTTTCACATGATCAGAGGTAAAAAAAGCAAAGGCAGGAGTGGGCAAAGAAACAAGTTGAAGAAAACCACGAGAAAACAAGGAGAGTTCACTGGAAGGTCTCATTAGATCTATGCAAATCTAATTCTGCTTTATTACACCTCCTTGTCCCTTGCCTCCCAGCTGAGATCTGTGGCTGTAGTACTGCAAGGAATCCATTGGGTTCTTCATTCCCACACAAGATACAGTGTATGTTGCATGTGGGGAGCATTCTGACCAGCATGTGTAATGGAGGTGAATCCAAGGGGCGGATATTCGCTGCTAGAACAGAGGACGATGATTATGGCAGAGGCTACTGGAACTACAATAAAAATTTTGGCTACTGATATTTACCATTTCTGCATTCACTTTCATAGCTGTTTTGGAGGATGATCTTTTACTCTGAAGTTTTTTTAATTGAAAATTAAATTTGGGGCTAGTAACTGAAATGTGTTAGTGTTACCTCTTCTCTGTAAGCTCTGGATTTAATACAGCTTTATTACTATTTACTTCAGATAACCTATTCATTTTGTTGTAACAGAGTTCATCAGCTCTATGTATCTAGAAGGTAGATATATACTCTAACTTAAAATAGTATCCCTCCAGTAGTGAGAAGAGGTCCTTCAATGGGCTGTTCATCCCATCTATCTTAAAAGGGGAACACCCAAAAAGTGTTCATCTTCCCATTGACCGTGGTGAGCTACATCCTGCCCTCTTAGAAAGCTGCTTCCTTCTAGCATAGTGTCAAGGTGCATACAGATTTGTTTGGGGTTTTTTTCTGGCACAATAAATCGTTTTGTTCTTTGCACCAAACATGAGTTGAGTATGTTCTATTTTGCTCAAACCACTTTTGAACAGGAAGATGTGTATTTGCATTTGAGTTTTCTCTTTATAACAAGACGAATCTACACTTGCAGAGGAAAACAGTGCAGAAACTTTTCCATATTTGTACAGCTGTTGGATTCTTCTTGTGCTTTTTTTGTCTTAGGAGCCTAAACCAGAGAAGTTACTTGTATTAAAAAGCAAATGGATACTTTTTGAATTCTTCTTTTATAACATTGGTTTTCAGTGGATCCACCTTTTGAAAAACTCCCCCAGGTAGGGGCAGTCTTGATCTTCAACATAAAAAAACATGAATTCTCTTATTTCTTGCATCAAAAAACAAAACCAAACCCCAAACAACAAACCAGCATGCTAACAGACCACTCTCAGTTGTGTTCTTGTGACCTAAAGGGGACACTGCTTGGACTGGAAAATTGTAGGGTACAAAATGGAGCATTGCCTAGATGGGGGCCCTTCCTTAGCACGAACTGACACTGCAGAAGCAGTGGAGTGCCTGTGCATACCTTCAAGAAATGTGTTGCAGTGCTAGAAAAGACCAATATCATCATCCAGTGGGAGAAAAGTAATCCCTGTTTCTAACTGTTCTTGCATCGAGTCTATAACTCCTTCTCAGAGTTAAAACAGATCTTTTAGAAAAATACACAGTCTTTATTCTAAACTGTGAACATACAGAAAATTCACTGCAGTATTAAGTAATTTTTCATGTGTAATTACTCTCACTGGGTAAAACTTAACTCTTAGCCCTCTCTTCAGTAAAAATAAATACTCATCTGATTTAATCTGAGGTAGATTTTTTTCAAATCTTGAAAAAATATTTTAGCCCTTTCCTGAAACCTTTCAAAATTGTCAGCATCCTGGATAGAAGTGTAGAGGCCAGAAATGGATGAGCTATTGCAGTAGGGATTATATGTTCAGAACAACTGCTCCATCGGAATTTTTCTCATCTTTTTCTGTCTTCCTAATTGGCTGGTTTTTGCTTGTTTCCCTTTTCAAATAACATTTCTTTTAAAAGCCTCATTTACCAGATTTTTCTGATAACCTTTTTTTACCCGTCTATGTGATTATTTCTTCTTTATCTTCATCACTCTTCTGTATGTTGGTGTCATCCTGAGGGTGTTCTCAGCAGAACTGTATCTTTTTTCCACGTGCATGAAAACATGTTGATCAAAGTTGGGAAGAATCAGATCACTGCATGGCTCTTTTCTGTTTAGAAATAATTTTTCAGTCAGTTAACTAGTTTGCAGCCTGTAAGCTGCACTGATATTTTTATATTGCTCAGAAAAACCTCAGAATGTCATCTGTGATTAAGTCAAATATATTAAAGAAATCAGAGGTAACTGTGTTAACATACTTAATCATACTTGATCTCATCAAACTTACCATTTTGATTAAACCTGTTTTCCATAATGACATGTGGAATGGCATTAATTACGCGCCTGTGCTTTGATTCTTTATTGATTGTCTTACAGCAGTCTTCCCATGAGTGTCTGGAACAACACACAGCTTGTGTGACCTGTACCTACGTGCTTTAGTTCTACTTTTAAATATTGTCCCCATCTGAGCTTTTATCAGTCCTATACATTTTCCCATTTTCAAAGGCTTTTTTTTAAAATCACCGCTTGTGTTTGGGGCATCTCCTATTCCAGTTATTTCGTGTTGTTGGATGCCAGTTCGTCTGATCCTTTTTCTGTTTCACTTCATTTTAGGAATTTATCATTTGTCTGAAACGAGCTATCAGTGAAAACATGGATGTATTTTTCATGACAAATTAGGATATTTCATTGAATGTAGCAGCCTTTTTTGTTTAATGGAAAAATAGCATTGGAGCTGTTGTCTTCCTAAGCTTTTATTTATTCCTGATACACTAAAATAATTCTTGTTTTGACTTTTTATTGGGGTCTTTAGCTCCCCTTATCAAAATGTCACAGTTACAAATTTGAGATTTAGTCTTCTTCCATATCTTTTTTCTTCCATATCTTTTTTTTTTTACTTAGAAATAAAATTTGCACTTAAAAGCTTGTCAGCTTTTACCTTTCTTGACCTATTTTCTCCCAACCACAATGTGCTTTGACCAACTCGTTCCTCCAAAAATGGTGTCATTTGGCAATTGTGAAGGCTTTCTAAACTACTGCCAATTACCAGGTGTAATTGTTCTGAAATTTCTTTTGACAGTTGCATTGGCTCATGTTAGTTTTCCAGCTATAGAAAATTATTCTTTCTTTTAAGCATCACATATACTTTTGTTTTTCACTAGGACTGTTACAGTAAATTAAATGGGTTAGGGGTTGCTTGGTGTCTATTCAGGTTATCATCTTTTTTAGTTAATCTGTTTATTGATAGAGGAAGGTGGGAGTCTTCATGCATTAGGAAGAGATCTAATATGGAATTGCTCTGAGTTTTGTAACACATACACATCCAGTCTGATTTTGTTTTTTTAGGAACTCCAAGGATGTTTTGCCCAACAGAGCAGCTTGAAATCTTCTGTTCCAAAAAAAAAACCCAACCAAAAACCGTTTGTTTCTACCGTTAGACAGCTACTTACTCTCTTTTGTCCTTTGACAAGGCTCCAGAATTACTTATGATCATTCTTACAGTTTACGTGTGGAGTGATTAACACATATGCATTCCAGGTCTGTGTCTTCAGAATTTCCAATAGCTCTGCAGTCTCTGGAGCTTCAGGTATTTGCTGGAGACAAAGTTCAAAATTAAGCCCCCTGTCACTTAAAAAAAAAAAAAAAAAAAAAAAAAGAAAGAATCCATGTGAGACTACTTCTTCCTGCCTCTCCCTTGCTTCCCCTCATATTGTAATCAAAGTCAGCATCCTCACTAGGTTAAAAGTATTTGTTTTATGTATGAAATTTCACTTGTGGTTTCATTAGGTATATATTAATTTCCTGCCAAGAACAGTATGTTGCTGTGGGATTTTTTTCTACCAGCTGTTCATCCCAGAGGTGCCTGTGCTTTCGACATTGGAATGGGTAGCGAATGGGGGAAGTGAACAGAGATTACTTCCAGTGTTTTTATTTAAAGTATTCAAATGCTTTTACAGCAGGGGAAGTAATATTGAATAGGCTTGCATCTTGTTATTTCTATTGAACATTTCAGAGTTCTAGGGAAAAATCAGAGGTTTTTATCTTGATTATCATGACTTGCTGTCATAGTGTCTGGCTGCCCAGCAATCTTTCCTAATAAATTAAAAGCAAGTGTTGTTGCGGAGGTACATGGGACCAGAGGAAGGATTGGAGGGCTCTCATGTCCTAGTCCTTGTACAAACCACTTCTTGGCTTGTCCTTACTCTTCTGGCTGATGGATACTGTTCCTGGTAAATGCTGAAAGCTATGAAGTATCTATGTCGGTGTGTCCTCTGCAGTCGCAAGAGTTTTTATATAAAGTGACTGATTTATGTAGTCTGTTTGATTTTAAGAAAAGAAATAAATAAGAATATTTGGGTTTATATCTCTTCCTTGTATCTTGAAATGGAGAAGAGTGCTTACTTTATGTTCACAAGCTTTTGGGTCCTTTTTCATTTCCCCTTTGTGGTTGTATGAGCTACAGCTGTGATAAAGCTTTAGATTTTCATGTGTTTTTTCAATTCTAGCAGCTAGGTTGTGAAGAAAAATGCCAAATGGCACACAACTTGGAAGTAATTCTAGAGTTGACAGTCCCATGTACTAAAAATACTTTTATACTTTATTTTTATGCAGTATAATCCCTGAAATGTTGCTACATTTTTAAGATAAGTGCATTGAAGCAATATTTCTTTGGCCTGACCTAGCTACAGCAAAATATGTAAATTCAGTTGCTTTCCTATTTAGTGTACTGTCATCAATCCTTTGTGTTAGGAGGGCACTAAGATACTTAGTGCTCCTAGCTGCTTCTAATCACTCAAGCTGTTGGCTGCTACCCTCTAAAGCAAGCAAGGAAAGCTGAGGGTGACCTAAAAAAAAAGGGAGGTGATCACAGTCATTGGAAAAATATGACATAGGAACTAAAGTGAGCAGCTTCTGGAGAGATAAATAAGGCTGCTAATTCTGCCTGGAGAATTGAGTTACTGTAAGAGAGTGATTCAGAAATCACAAACTGAAGTTACACTTCTTCATTGTTATTCCCTGTGCCACCTGCAGATTTGCACACTTGAAGACATCTGCTGAAAGTCAGTTTAGTGATCTCACTAGTGTAGCAAGTCATGCTCCAAAAGAACAAGGTCTGGAAAATTATATCATATGCAGAGTAAATGGTTTGCTTTGCTTAGAGGGATGCCATTTGCCTTGGCTGATAGTTTCAAGAAAAGGTCGAAGAGCATAGACCAAAACCTTATCTTCACAGTGTAATGGGGCAGCAAAACAATGAAGCTTCTCAGGGTCACTAAGCTGTGTCTGTGATTTTCCTTTCGTAGCTTGTTCTGTTCTTTTCCCTCTACAGCTAGCAGTTGAAATGTTCAGCCAGTCCTTTGCTATATCCTGGTCAGTTTATTTTTTTAAACATCTCTTTCTCTTTTCCCCCAAAAAAGCAGAGAATGGTGGAAAACCAGGAGAGTCAGATGACCATTGAAGAAAGGAAACACCTGATTACAGCTCGAGAAGAAGCCTGGAAGTCCAAGGGTAAAGGAGCAGCCAATGACTCCACGCAGTTCACCGTAGCTGGCCGAATGGTGAAAAAAGGTCAGTGATGAAATGATGCTAATATAAATAAGCCACTGCTTATCTGTCTAGTCAAAATAAAGTCAAGCTAAAGCTATGCAGAAACAGTATCCATGTTTAGCAAGAGGAGGACTGTTTATCTTCAACTGAATATCTCGTCATGAGGCTGTTCACTCTGGCTTCTTGTGGCCGTTGGTATTGATGCATTTCATTCTGCACTGTTGCACTACCGTCCAGTTATTACTGGGCTCTGTCTGATTGGTGGTAGTCAATCGCTTGAACAGTCATACGTTGCATTTTTCCTTCTAATACAACCCAGAGGGCACAGTTGGATTACTCTTTCTTATTTATTCTTCCTTTGAAAACCCAGGTGCACTGTCTAGGGAAAAGTTGTGAAATCTAGTTGCTGCTCTTGCTGGCACTTCCCCCACTCCTAGGATCACTGGGAATATTTAGCAAACACGTGTTATCTTTATGGATGCTGTTTTGGACAACAACTTGAAATGTTGTGTTTGGCTGAAGAAATCACTGAACAGATTTCTGCATAGAACCAGGGAGTAGAAATTATAAGGGAGCAACGCTGACATTTTTGGGACCTCTTGAATTCAGTCACTGTTTCCAGATGCAATCATTCTTCTGAAGTGGACAGGAGTCTCTGAAGGCTGTATATGGTACAAATACAGCTGTTCATGCAGTGCGCCTGGGAAGATGATAGCTTTGGGAAGAAGGCACCTAAACTGATCCCTTGTGGTTAATGAATATTAAATTTTGTTTTGTTAGAAGAACTTGGTTATTAAACACAACAACAATGAACCTGGAGTTAAATGACAACCACCAAAAAAAAAATCATTGTGGGGTGAGGGCAGTATTGCAACAGGGAGTAACTCCATTTGCAATCCAAGCCACATTCTGTTGGCAGATAAACAGATACATGGTATTAAGAATTACATCTATTAGTAACATATTTTAGCTGCTGCTTACATTGTTTTACTGCTAGAAATGCCAGTGGTCAGTGTTTAAAGACTAACCTATTTTGGAGGGTCGCCAAGAAAAAGTGTTCAGTTGTCCACAGACTGCTTTTTGAGATTTTTTTTTTTTTGCCAAATAGATTGGTCTTTGGAAAGGAATAGAAGGTGATAGCATTTGCTCTTCTTAATGGGAAAGAAAAATACCTTGAAAGGATCTCTTTAGGTGCTGCGATTTTTCTTTTGGAGAAGCAAGGTAATCCAGTGACAGTGGCATCAATAAAAGTAGCCCAAGTGGGATTTTATTCAGATGTGTGCTATTTTTGTTGCCTAAAAGAATAAATTATCATGATGAGTTTTTAATTTAAGAGATGATGAGAAAGCAATGCAAAATTAAATCCTTGTTATATACATGTGCACAGATGCTGTATTTTAATTGCTTCTTATAGATGACAATTTTTCAGTCCTAATTGGAAGGTGATCCTTCACTAACATCTGAAGCAGTTCTCAATGTGGTCTTGTGGATTAAGTCCTGGGAGAGCTGCTTAAGAGCTGTGTCCTCTCAAATACGTCTTGATGAAGGCTTTACCAGCTGACTTAAAACTTGCTGGAATTTTGAGTCTCTTAGGTAACAGGGAAAGAATTGTTTGTGGAACAGCTACTCAATTATATTCTAAATCTATCTTGGTGTTTCACAATGACTTGCTAGGAGTTGCATTAAAGATAGTGGAAACATGGTTAGTATATATTCTCCCAGCACAGTATCGGTTTAATCTGATCAAAATAACTAAAGGCTTAAACCTTTGTGGCTCAGTAATTAGGAAGCTGTGGCTAAGTGGAAAATAGATATTAGAGGAAAGTTTAGATGTCAGTTTCCCCATTTACTGAAAGTCTATGCAACAAAAGGTAATCGATGCAATTCTTTGCTTCAGTATGCTTTTCTACCTAATAAAAAACATGAAACCTATAGAGTGCCATTTCTTTTACTGGGGCAACGTAGATTCACATGAAAAGAACTAAACAAAAATCATCTCATTTTATCCACTGGGTCCAGAATTAATTGCTTTGTGATAGTTGCTGAAAAGAAGGGAGGAGAGTACAACAAAAGGAGGGAGTAGTGCTTGATGTGGTGGGGACTCTGACTTCCATTTCTACTTCCATTTCCACGTGTTCTTAAAAATGCAACAGGGCCCAAGAATTACTGCTTAATCCAGGGACAGCATTCACAGGTCAGATGCATCCTGCTATGTGTATTAATAGAGATTGGTTTAAATTAAAAAAGGGGGGTGAGGGGGTGAGTGTGGTAAAGGTTCCAAGCAAGACCTTGGTAGTTTCCCTGCTAACCATATCTTTTTGTTCAGAACAGTTGCATGTTTTTAAAGTGCAGCTTGTGGTAGAACTGGAGTCCAAAATGTAGACCAAGTGAATTGCTGCTACCTTGAAAACAAGCAAAATGACTGTATTCAAGAGAAAGCATGTATCTTGTGTTAGCTTGCTTACAGAGACTTGGAAACAAAGTTTTGTTCTTGTGAATGGGACAGTTTCTGAGGCTGCTGTTGATTTAAGGAGCAGGCAGGGCAGTACACTCTGCCATCTCTAATACAACAGTTGTGGAGGCTGGGGAAGTATGAAGGACTGTAGGAAGTGGCCAGGCTTGTCTGTTTTCCCTAAATAGTTTCCCCTGTCATCACTGTTGGAAACGTGGGCTGACCCAGGACTGCATTTCCTATGTTCTGTGTTCTTACGCAGGCCTGGCTTCTCCAAGTGCGCTGACACCAGTAGCATCCCCTTTCAGTAACCGGCAGAAGTCTACCACTCCAGTTACAAAGCCCTTGGAAGGTAAGGAATAAAAATGGCTGAAATACGTTCAGGCTTTTTTACTTCCTGTTAATTAACAAGTTTTACTTTCTGGTTTGCTTAGAAATTGAAGCCAGGCCTGATATGCAACTGGAATCAGATATGAAGCTTGACAAGTTGGAGTCGTTCTTGGGAAGGCTGAATAACAAAGGTTGGTAGAGTTAACCAAAGGTGGCAGTGTATCCACTCTCCAACTTCAGTAAATCGCTTAAAGTACCTCTTAGTTAAAATATCTGGTAACAGAAACTGGATATTTCTCTGTTCAGACTGCACTTACTTATCACACAGTTTATTTTTGTGATTCAGTCTTTGCTAAATTTTAACAAAAAAGCCTCATGCTATTGTATTACAAATGTACGATAGAATCAATCACAAATGCCAAAATAACTTTCTTCTTTCTCTACACACAATGTACACATTCTTCTTGAGAGCAAAATTTCTTAAAACCACACAGCCAGTCTGAACCACATTGCCATACACAGTGAAACAGCTTGAAATGTAGTTTAATCTTATTAAAATCAAGATAGGACACTAAGCTGCTCCCAAGCACAATTCATTCACCTTCCTGCTTTTTTTGAGAACTGACTCTCTGTAGCAGCTCGTAGTTTCCTTGTACAGCTTGTTGGCTACTTACGAAGCTGTCTAGCGTTCTCTGGTGTTTCTATCTCATATGTTTGTCCTCCACTTGTAAGACAAAAATCCTTTTGTAATTTGTAGAGTGTCAAATACCATAAACAAACATATTCACATTTCAGCAGAGGAGGCGCTAGCATAGCATAATGATTGTGCCATACTCACTAGTCTGAAGTAGTGACTTTTCCACTTGTAGTTCTAGTAGATCTTTTTGAAGGAAGGAATTATGTGGTCGGAGGCAAGATGGAATATACAAGACCGTAAAATGCTTATATCATCCTACCAAAACAACTCATTTTTTATAGTACCTAACTTTTTATTCAGCCGTATTTCCCAACCATTTTGTAATAAAGATTATTGCATATGAGTAGCAGTTACAGTCCGTTTTTATCATTCTTTTCCAACTGACTTTTCTACTATCTCTCCTTCAAACTCCATCCATTTAAAAAAAAAAAAAACAAACACAAAACACCACCACCCCCCCAAAAAACCCCACCCCAACAACTACCAAACAAGCCATGTCTACCTGTTCTAGAGTTAGAAACTCTAGTATGATTATTTATTGGGTGAGGTGTTGTTTTCCTACAGTTGCTGGGATGCAAGAGACAGTGCTGACAGTTACAGGAAAATCTGTGAAAGAGGTTATGAAGCTGGATGATGATGAAACATTTTCTAAATTTTATCGCCATGTGGATTTCCCTTCCTCCTCCGTGCCTTTGGACCTTGATGAGGACTTTGATGCCATCTTTGATCCTTATGCACCAAAGTAAGAACTATTTTTTTCCCCCTTTGTTATGAGTGCAGACATAGGGGTGGTGGTCAAAATGTTCAGCTTTAAGTCATCTTGTAGATACCTTAATACTGGGCATGTCCATTTCTTCTACACATTTCTGAAATCACTCTTCTGCCTGAATCAAGGAACTGATCCTGATTTCCTAACAAATGTCACATCCAAAATCAAAGCGTATCTCTTGTCATTGGATGATTCTGACTAGGAAAATTAACTGATGATTATAAACACTGCTTATTTTTCAGGTTAATATCTTCTGTAGCAGAGCACAAACGTGCAGTTAGGCCTACGCGCAGAGTCCAGTCCTCAAGGAACCCCTTGAAAATGCTGGCAGCAAGAGAAGATATTCTTCATGAATATACTGAACAAAGACTGAATGTTGCCTTCATGGAGTCAAAGCGAATGAAAGTAGAAAAAAGTAAGCTAACAGGATGATTTGTACAAGACCCTGTCTTGCTATTTTAATTAAAAACAAAACAAAACAAAAAATCCCAATACAAAAGCCACAACTGAAGGAATGGAACATATTCTCTGAGAGGCAATAAATTGATTGAGGTATAAGGTTGAATGTACAGGAGGTCTGTCTAGGAGGTCTGGAGAGAAGGGCATGTGTGACTTCCTCAGGGAAAGCTACTACAGCCGCCTCCTGTGTGTAGGTTTAATTATTTATTTTTAGCACAGTCACCTTGTGCAGAGAGAGAGAGTGCCACTGCACCTGCAGGGTGAGGACAGGAGATCAAGGAAAGCAGATCTAGCATTACGTTATGCCAGGGCGGGAGAACTGGCAAGAATAGATAGACTTTCGTTCAGGTACACTGGCCTTAATTTTGGGTCTTAGTTTTCTCTCAGAAACTGTAACTAGCCTTCCTGACTCTGAAAGATTAATTTCCATAAAGGATCAGTGCTCTGTGGCAGGGCTTTGTGTTTTACTTGTGACATTGCTTTCTCCTGACAACGAGACGGACAGCAAGAGACATTATTGTAAAATTTATTCAAAGGTTTGTCAAGCCACTTCCACCATTTTGGGTACAAGTTCTCCTTATTACATTTGAGTAAAGGGAGATCATCTTTAAACATTGCCTGTATTGATGAAAACACTAATTATATGTGTAATACTTTGTTGCCATTTGATGAGAAGCATTTCCCTGAGTTATAAATTCATAAAGTGTTTTGTCTTTGGTTGAGAAATAAGCAAAAGTAGCCAAGAATTTAGGCTTTTAAGTTTACAGTAAAACATGACTAAGACTTTGAAATGTAAATGGCTGTTGCATCACTGGCTGAGACAAATTTGAAGGGAATTTCAGTTAATTAGCCTTGGCTACTCTGCTGTCTTTTATCATTAATCAATTATAAGGCATTGAAGATCTACCCAGTACTTCACAGAATATTGGGTAAGACATGTTTCCTAGCAAAGTTGGTATTTCTGCCAAATAACATAATTCTGACACTGACAGTTTACTCTTGGATGATATCTAGAAACTTAGGTACTACTAAACCCACAAAGCTTTTGGGCTAGCAGTTAATCTGAGTTCAACCTGATTTTGCTGTTGGTATTGAGAAAGAGGAAAAACTGGAAATAATGGGGGGAAATGTTTTTTTTTTAATGCAACAACCAATTTTTTTTATAATTTTGTCCTTTTTTCGGATTTTTTTTGTGTGTTTTTTCTCCAACTTCTTCCTATGTACAAGTGTCTACAAACTCAAATTTCTCAGAAGTAGCACTTGCTGGCTTGGCAAGCAAAGAGAACTTCAGCAACGTTAGCCTGCGGAGTGTTAATCTAACAGAGCAAAACTCTAACAACAGTGCTGTGCCATACAAGAAGCTAATGCTGCTGCAAATTAAAGGTATGCTGGGACTGCTTTTACTTTCCATACATAATAGGCTGATTGTAACATATGGGAGTTGCTACCACAGTTGGGTGCTTAGCTTGTTCTAGATCTCCAGCTCAAGATTTATGTCCAAAACCTAAAAGAGTAGGTGAGAACTGTGTGACAAATGCAAAACCTTACAAACAGGTTTGCATTGTGGCCACTGGTGCTTGTTTTCCAAGGAGAAAACAGAATATTTCAGGAATTCTAGCCATCCTCTGTGGAAATTTTTGAACTGTCCCATTCTTCCAGTGCTCAGTATAACTTGGAAGTGACATGACAGTGTTCTTGCTCCACTTCCCCTTACGGTGCGTAGTGATGTATCTGATTCTGCAAAATAATAGCTACTTTTTTGGCTAAATAAAATTCTTAAAACTTTTTACTGCCTACAGACACTGTGCCATAGATTCACTTAAGCAAATGTAAAGGATTCTGGAATTTGGCTGCTGCCTGCCATTTACTTAATTCATTTCTTTCCAGGACATAAAGTTGTTAAAGTAAGAACAGGAAATAATAGAAATATTAGTTGATAGGAGGCAACTGGATTTTTTGCTTCCTGTGAGTAAACCCTTTTTCCACAGTAGTAGTCTTTTAATTCTTATTTAACAGTCTGTTTCCATATATTTTGCTAAATGTGCTGGGATTGTTTGTATTTCATTCAAAACAAATTAGATCTTGGCATTTGATAGCAGTAGTCAAAGGAATATAATTAGCTTTGTTTTCTCTTTAGGAAGAAGACATGTTCAAACAAGATTAGTTGAACCAAGGGCCTCGTCACTGAACAGCGGAGACTGTTTCCTGTTGTTAACTCCACATTTCTGTTTCTTATGGGTAGGAGAGTTTGCAAACGTCATAGAAAAAGCAAAGGTTAGTACTAGTTGGGTGGTTTTATTATTTATTTTTAGAACTGTCGCAGCATATGTCTCTGATGTAACTGAGCCTTGGTGCCAGTTGTCTCAAAAAGTGGCATGTAACTGATAGTCAGTGACAGATAGCAGGGTGTAAATATTCCTGTAAATATGTTTTAGCCTGTGCACGGAATGAAAGCTGACATAGGAGTGTGTAGGTTGTGAAGCTGCAAGAGAAAAGAGGATATCCTCAGGAAACAGATTTGCACTCAAACAAAAAATAGTCTGAATTGCAGGATGTCCTTTTTATTCCCATGTTCATTAAGATCAAGTCTTGTTTTAAGGCAAAGGAAAGAATGAATGTATTTCTGCGACATTTTCTCTAGTGTCTGTTTATTTAGTGCAACAAATAATAACCATTTCTCCTGCTATTTTCTCTATTATATCCTATCTACTTTTGCCTTCTCCCTGAACAAGATATGCAGAAGTATTCCAAAGACTTAAGCAATCCTGTTCAGATAACTGTTAATCTCTTAGGCTTCAGAACTTGCAACTTTAATTCAGACAAAGAGGGAACTTGGCTGTAGAGCTTCTTATATACAGACTATAGAAGAAGGAATAAATACCCATACCCATGCAGCCAAAGACTTCTGGAAACTCCTTGGTGGACAGACAAATTACCAGTGTAAGCATTCTTACAGTATCTCATGTTTTATCACAGTAAAATAGTTGAGTCGGTTCTCTTTAGTAAAGGTAGTTGGATGTTAAAATTTTTTATTATTTTTGACAATCTTTTCCTTAAGCTGCTGGAAGTCCTGAAGAAGATGAAATGTATGAAGCTGCAATAATAGAAACAAATTGCATTTACCGCCTCGTAGAGGATAAACTCATTCCTGAGGATGACTACTGGGGAAAGGTGCCAAAATGTACCCTGCTACAACCAAAAGAGGTATCGTGCCACTTACTGCTCCTGTGGTAAGTGCAGGAACATACAGCTGATAACGACTTTCAGTAACTGCAAATGCTTGTGGAGGGGCTCACTGAAAATTGGATCCTCTGTGTTTCTGAAAAGCTTCTGAACACTTTGTTGTCTAGAGTGTGCTGCAGGTCTCAAGAAATTAGATCATGTTAGTCTTTAAAGTGAAATATTATTTTAGGAAGTGTAAATCTTTTTGTCAACAGTGGCTCACTCCAAAGTCATGAAGTGCAAAACAGGTAGCACTTCGGAAAAACAAAACAAAATAAAAACCTGTTTTCCCTTTCAAGCATTTTCATTTCTATCCTTAGCAGACTTTTCCCTTTCAAACAAACATTTCACCCATATGAGTAGGAATGAGAGCAGATTTCCAAAATAAAGACACGATGCATTTTCTTGAAAGTATTCAAGTTGCTGCCTGTTAGCTGAGCCAGTTACCCACGCTGTATGTTCTGTCAGCCTTCCTCAGCTGCAGGACGAAGCATAGGTCTAAACGTCAGTGAAAGCTGCTCTAACTGGACAGCAATCAGTCATGCAACAGAATCAGGTTTTTAGTAATAAGAGCTCTCTAATCTCCTAGTGACCTAGCTACCACCTAAAGACACACCTCGTAGCATTCCCCATACTTGCTTCCAGTCCTCCTCAACAACTAGACATCACAGGGCAGACCACTGCCCTGGCCTTACTTGCGTTGCAGTGCTAGCTGTTAGTGTCACTGCAGAAACTCAGATATTTGGAGGAGTTTGTGTTCAACACGCTGTCAGCTTGCAGCACTAGGAAACTGGAGGATCAGGGTATCACCTAACCTAATAGTAGGTTGTTGTTTTGGTTTGGTTTGGTTTTTAGGTGCTGGTGTTTGATTTTGGCAGTGAAGTATATGTATGGCATGGAAAGGAGGTTACTTTAGCACAAAGAAAAGTGGCATTCCAGCTGGCAAAACACTTGTGGAATGGCACCTTTGACTACTCCAATTGTGACATAAATCCTCTGGACCCAGGGGAATGCAATCCCCTCATACCCAGGTATCAAAGCTCGAGTTTAGTCTCATTGCAGAAACTTAGTTTTCTTGCCCTTATTTCACAGTGTTTAATTTGATTCTATTTCTTTTGTTCCCTTGTACAGAAAGGGACAAGGACGCCCAGACTGGGCTGTGTTTGGCAGACTCACAGAACATAACGAGACCATACTGTTCAAAGAAAAATTTCTTGACTGGACAGAGCTGAAGAAACTCAATGAGAAGAACTCCAGTGAATCCCTTCACCAGAAGGTGCATATAATAAGCATGCTAGGTATTTCAAACTAGATGACCTAGCTGGGATGGAAGCCAGGGAAGCTTGTTCTCAAAGATCCAGAGGACTTTCTTTATCTTGCGGTCTTTGACCTAGGGGTCAGAACATCACCACCTACAGTGAACCCACAGAGTTGCTTTATGTTAGTGCCAAGCAGCTCAGTGAATACTGCCAAGGTGGCTTTGACAAGGCATCAAATGATGACAAGATATTAAAGTTCTGAAATATGCAGGAGTCAAACTGTTTGAGTGGAACTGTGGGGTAAGAAGAAAAAAGCTATGCTCAAGGAAATCTCTTCTGTGTTTTTTGACAGGAAGAATCCAGATCTGACTCTAAACCATATGATGTCATGCTAATGGTAGCTGTGCCCCAAATGACTGTCGGCACAGTCTTGGATGGAATGAATATTGGCCGGGGCTATGGACTTGTAGAAGGAGAAGATGGGAGGCAGTTTGAAATTATCACTGCATCTGTGGATGTCTGGCACATCCTGGAATTCGATTATAGTAGGCTGCCTAAGCAAAGCATAGGGCAGTTCCATGAGGGAGACACATATGTGGTGAAGTGGAAGTACATGGTGAGCACTACAGGTTAGTGAAAAATGCCATTTCATCCGCTGAAACCGCTGCTGTTAGTGGTGAGATCCAGACCTAGACTTCCTTGAATGTGAAACTGTTTTAAAGGTTAGAGATGCTAATGTAGCCTTCCTAGGCCATTAAGAAGTAGAGCTTATTATTTTATTTTGTTTAAAAGAAAGCATTAAAAAAAAAAGCTATAGTTATTTTTCATACATCAAATGTAATACTGTCCATCTCTGCTTTTACCCAACAGTGGTGTTGTACGTATTCACAGGACAGCTCATTAAGCCAGAATTGTGCCCACAGCTTAACACCAAAATAACTAGGCAGCTGGACTAATGACAGTGGTCTGAATGTCTTGCAAGAGAGGTAGGCGTAGCAACAAGGAAAGCCTTTGCTGGGTAATGGAGAACAGTAACAATGACAGGAAAAGCTCTTGCCAACTCATTGCCCTTGCTGTCCTTTTTGCTGTTTCTGGTAACCCTTTGCTATGGGTTTCAGTCTCAAGTGGAAAACTTTAGCAGTGTTCTGACAAAGAGCCTGAGAGCAGCAGGTAAATGTTGAGAATCAGTCAACTCAGTACGCTCATTGGAACTCTCCCTTCTGGCACTAAACTAAGAATAGGTGGCTTTTGTGGTAAGTAAAACAGAAATAGTCTAAAAACGATTGTTCCAAATAGGAAAATATTAAAATTGGTTGAAAGCAGTATAACAGCTATACAGCTTCAGGCTTTTAGCCAAAAAATGTAGGTAGGTCTTATTCAGGATCGTTGAGTTCAGATACTGGCAAATCCAAGAAAAATACATAAGCTTGTAAGTCTTTGGAGAAGCGGGTAACACTAATACTGAACTGTAAACAGACTCCTAATCAAAATGGATGAAAATATATTCCATCACTCCAAAACAGAATAAATTTTTATGTAGGAGGCAGTACTTTTATGGGCTGAATGTACCGATAAGAGTAAAAACCGTGTATTTTAGAAGTGGCTAGTGGTTTGAGTATTCTCAACTTGAAAAAAACAGGATGCTTTCTCCTAAGTATTTCAGTTGGATGCTGCTCAGCACTGCTGAAATCAAGGCAGACGTTTTAATATATTTTTAAGAATCTGGTTTAAAGCTCTTGGGGTTTTTTTTAAATCTTTGATTTATTTCTATCTGTTTATTCAGTATTCACTGGAAAGAGTAAAATATTCTGTAACTGGTTGTATTGTTGAACTTCACTTGCTGTAAACTTCATTTGCTTATCGTAACAACTAAATACCGATCCTTTTTTTAAAAAAAAAGAGTTGCTGCTAACCCACTTTCCAGACCAACATGAAATACTGAGTTAATTTAAAAAAATAAATAAATAAAGCTTACCTTATCCTAACTTTTTTATGACTGCAAAATACTGCTTTGGTGTTCTTTTGTTCTGTAGTTTTCCTTTCTAATAATGCTTTACCAAGAAAGACTTTTCTTTTATGCCTGTGGCTTTCTCAGCTGTTGCTGTTTCCAGTATCACTCAGCAGCCAGCTACTCTCCTGCTGCCAAAGAACAGTGTGTAATGTGGAAAATGAGCCATAATGCACTCTTCTGGTAACATAACTGGACATACCATTTCACATGCAAATTGGCTCAAGTGATGTCAGTTATTTTTCTCCAGATAGGACCAGTTCTTTCTACATCTCTTTCTCTGGCCAACACAGGCATCTTTGCATGTGGGCTTACATCCACCTGATGAGACACTGCCAACTTTGCACAGGGCCGTACTGGCTTAGAGACCTAATGTTCCTCCAACTGGACATTTTATCTTTCCTGTTCTGGACGGGATAGTGCTGAGCTGGCAGATGAGATTAAACCACGTGCTGTTTAAACCTATAGCCAGAGTACTTTCTCCAGCATGTGCTTTCTGTTTTGCAGTTGGAAGCAGGCAAAAAGGAGACCAACAAGTAAGAGCTGTTGGAAAAGAGAAATGCGTGTATTTCTTTTGGCAAGGAAGGCACTCCACAGTGAGTGAGAAAGGGACATCGGCACTGATGACAGTGGAACTTGATGAAGAGAGAGGAGCACAGGTGAGCTTCCTACAGACCTAGGTGGCAGTCCTGGTAAGACTTGCCTGCCCAAGTAGCCACTAACAGTAAATGTGGGTGATCTTTTTTGCCTCCTCTCTTTCTGTAAAGGTCATCTTGCCAGTACAAATAGCCAGCCCTCAAAATTACTTTGGCTTTATTGCAACTGCCAGAGACACATAAGCTCCTTATGGATTGTCATTCCCAAATCCCACTTCTAAAGATGATGTTTCTGAGAACAGCTGAAGAAGAATGTCTTCCCTCCTCTCCCTGCAGGAATAGGTGAAGCACAGTTAAACAGATTTGTGCCTTCCCTTCCATACATGTTCACATAACAGGACTGTCTCCCTAGTGCAGTCACCTAGAGCAAGAAGCATTTTCTGTCAGGCCAAGGCATGAAAATACATTTGAAATTTTCAATTTGTTTACTCTGTAATTACGGAGTAGATTGCCTTGTTTTGCAGAGATTCTAGCAACTGCAGATATAGCTAGTTTGAAGCTCAGAGGACAGGCTAGCTTGCTTTGTCTTTAAGTGGAGTTAGGCTTTGCTGTGGCTTGTCTGTTATCAGCACACAAGAAGGGAGGTTTAAAGTTAGTTTCTGTACCTTGATAATGCTGTAATTAGTTTTTTAACAGCAGCATAGACATGACGAGTAAGACAGGAGTTCACAGAGGAGGTAAACAAATATGCTTAAACCCAGAGTGTGGGATGCTGTGCAACATAGCTGATTTAACAATTGGCTATATCAGTTTCATAATCAAAATGCAATGTTTAAGGAGCAAAGAATATGCATGTTGTCATGTAAACCAGTTTACAGCAAATTGTGAACCTACTTCAGTTCCTACATTATCTCATAATAGTTTCAAAGAATATCTGGCAAGATGGCCCAGTCCTGTAAAGAATTCAAATAATGGTTAGTTTAAACTAATTTAAAGTTTCTTTGGTGTTCCTTGTTCTCTGAAACTCTTGATTGTTGAATCCCAACTAGAGGTTTCTTTTAATATGCAGGTCACATATGAAACCCATTGCATGCAGATATTAATTATTTATAATTATTTAAACAATAGTCACCAGTTGTAAAGTACAAGGAAAGCCATCTTCGTGGGTGGCCATAACTATATAATTTTTAATAATCCATAGAGACTAGTTTTCCTGAGTCTGTATACTTGCTTCGTTTTTTTAATGAAGAGTGGTGCTTTCAACTTCCAGGTACAAGTGCTTCAAGGGAAGGAACCGCCGTGCTTCCTGCAGTGCTTTCAAGGAGGGATGATAGTGCATGCTGGAAGAAGGGAAGAGGAAGAAGAAAATGCACAAAGTAAATTACTGTTAATTAAGAGCTTCTGCTCCCAAATCCTTTTTTACCTATTGTGAAGCGCTTTGAATTCAGTCTCAGCTACCATACTCTGTAGAAAAGAGAAATGGGTCCCATGAAACCCATGAGACAGCTTTGCCATGCTTTGTTTCGAGGTAGTTTTTCCTCTTTGAGCTTAGAATGGATTTTGTCACCTAGAGCAAGCTGACTTTATTGTATTGATATGCGTATAAATGGTTGTAGTTGTTTTTTAATTAAGCAAAGTGCCTGTTTGCTTTTAAAATATGTTCTTTTCTACATAGTCTGGGCAAAAGAGTATTTTTATGAGCAGTTCTCCTGCTCCAAGGAGAACTCTAAGCTTTTGTTACCCATTCATTAGTTTCTGCAACGTATTCCTTGAGTGCTGCAGTTGAGGTAGGAGAATTTCAGTGCAGGTGTAGCTTGGACATGTTCCAGTTCACATCTGAATGTGACCTCCTGTGCCTAAGGTGCACAGGGGAAGAGGAGCTGAATAGAAAGACTACTGTATTTGTCTCCCTTTTTTTCCTGTATGAAACAGAGCAGAAACTTGACTCTTCTGCTCTGTTAAGCTCTTCAGCTCTTAACACTTGTACTCTTGTAACAAGGATTCATAAGGCATCTTTTCTGCAACGGGGTTTCTCAAGTACTGTTAGCCAAACCTGATGCTTAGCTAGTTTATTCTGTGACAATATAGGCATGCAATATGTGAAATTAATCCAGTATGAGAACAGCTGTTCCAGAGCAGAGGTCTTGAATTTTCAATCCCATGTGACTGTATAATACTGCTGCACTGTTCCTGTCTGCTCCAGGTGACTGGAGGCTATATTGCGTGCGAGGAGAAGTTCCCAATGAAGGAAACTTACTTGAAGTAGCATGTCACTGCAGCAGCCTGCGTTCCCGGACATCCATGATTGTCCTCAATATAAATAAAGCTCTTATCTACCTGTGGCATGGCTGCAAAGCACAATCTCACACCAAGGATGTAGGAAGAACAGCAGCCAATAAAATAAAAGAACAGTGAGTGTCTGACCTATATTTTGGAGATGTTTTTACAGGCTACCAATTTACTTAAAATAGTCTGCCTCAAAGGAAAGTTGAAATAAATAAAGCTGTCCTCTGAGTACAACTGCAGCATGTGCATGCTTGGTAAGGAGGAGGAATGACAGGTAGTTGATTCAGTGGAGTGGGGAAAACACATGTTCTGTAATCACTTTCACTTAAGGACAAATGCACTTATTCTTCCTACTGTACTAATTACAGTTGCAAAAAAAGTGTCTCTTTCCATTTGGAGGGAGATGCTCAATATCTGAATAGCAAACTAAATCCCAGTAGATAGGAGGATTAGAATCAAGCTTGTGAATAAGGAAGAGGAAATGAATTTGAGAAAGCATGCGAGGAGGACAGCAGTAGTTACAAAAACAGGCAGTGAGAATCCCTACTGAGAACTCATGCGAGCATCTCCTCCACTCTGGGTATGTGATCAGAAATGGTATGAGAATGGTTGCTGAAATTCCATATCTTGCTTATTGATAATTTTTGTCATCATTTTCAAAAAGCCTGCGTTGACATGAAGTGTGCAACAAGCCTATAGGGTGCTTTTGGGTTCTAATAATGTGAGTGGCCGGCAGGTTTGTGTTAGCTGTGTTTGGGGCAGGAAAGCTGGGTTCACTCTCTTTCTTTGTGTTTTGTAGATGTCCGCTGGAGGCAGGGCTGCACAGCAGCAGCAAAGTGACGATACATGAATGCGATGAAGGGTCAGAGCCCTTGGGATTCTGGGACGCATTAGGAAGGAGAGACCGGAAGGCCTATGATTGCATGTTGCAAGGTAGACCTGCATTCCTGGATTTGGCACTCACATGTTACTTTACTGGTCTACTGGACTGTGAGATTTAATGTAAAGCTTTTGAAGAACTTCTTGGTAGTTAAGATGATCCCTTCAGAGAGATGCTTCCAAAAATCTACTGAGTTAAGTAATACTGTTCTAGGAGGAAAGTGCTGGAAAACGAAGTGTTTCATTTTGTTCTCCCCCTCTTCTGCAGCCCCTCTGTATTCATGCAGCACAGAGCAACAGTTAACGCTGTTACCAACACATTTTGCTTCTCTTCTGAAGGGTTTTAGATCTGCACACGTTCTCGTCCAGTCTTTGCTTTGAAACTGCCAACAAAGGTAGCAGGGGGATTGATTTACCAAGTGGAAAATTTGTCAGCTAAAAAGTAAGCTCTGAGATGAGCTTGCTTCACTTAAGCTGCAAAACAGCCAGTTATGAAATGGCTGATAGTAACTAGCCAGGATCAGATTCAAACTGATGGCAGCCAGCCTTTTAGCTCAAGTTCTTGATTTTTAAAAAAACAGAGAATTTACAGTCACTCTGAAAGTTGAATTTTTATTTTTTACATTCATCTCTGGCATTTTCTATTGGAAATCTTCTTAATTTTTGTTCTTTAAAGATCCTGGAAAGTTTAATTTCACCCCCCGCCTGTTCAGCCTCAGTAGTTCATCAGGAGAATTCTCAGCCACCGAGTATGTTTACCCTTCAAGAGACCCTGCTGTCATCAATTCCATGCCATTCTTGCAAGAGGATCTTTACACTGCCCCACAGCCAGGTATATGCTTTAAAATACTTAAGTAACAACAAAACAGATAACTGTATCCTGCATTGGGCAGTGATTCAGTAACTGTAGTCACTTTTAACTTGATTTATCACAGGAAAATGTGTGCATGTGATGCTTATACAGCATTAAGCAATAACAGTAATTTTTCTGTGATAAAAATGCTGAGAACTAATCAAATGTACATGTTTCCCAAAAGCTTGCTATAAAAATACATTGTTTATATCAGAGAATCTGAGTTCAGCTGAGGTTCAGTTAGATGAACAACAAAAAGGGGTTGGTAAGCTTTGAAATGATCCTGTCCTGATGCTGACAAGCATGTAAGACTGGGGTTGTTTAGGGGATTCCAAGAACTAATAAGTGGCTGATGATGGATTTGTGATATTTTGGCTGTGTAGCACTGTTCCTTGTTGACAATCACCATGAAGTGTACCTGTGGCAAGGCTGGTGGCCTGTGGAAAACAAAATCGCTGGATCGGCTCGAATCAGGTGGGCTACAGACAGGAAATGCGCCATGGAGACAGTGCTCCAGTACTGCAAAGGTAACAGATTGCTGTGCCTGGCCATTCTGAGTGTGTCGTACCTTTCCATGCCTTACTGTCCCGAGCTGAAAGGTACTCGGGTGCTTCCCCAATGGCATTGATAAACATCGGTATATTTGAAGATACGTTCTCCAGTCTTTCTTAGCAAACCATTTGTGTAGCAATGGCATTGTTCCCAAATTGCCAAGATACTCTGCTGACTCAGTTGTCAGAGGAAAGGCTTTATTTCTCTTCTGTGCCCCCACTGTGGGAGAATAGTTCAGACATTAGATCCCTAAAAGTGAATTCTGAGAACATACCCTCTTAAACCTGAATGCTTTCTGTTTAGCTCCTTTTAGATTTCATAAGCTTCTGTGTATCAAAATGCTGAATGAAGATACTGTTTGCTGATATAACTGGATTTTGATTTAGTGGGGGAGGTGGAAAGACTTTGAAGATCGAGAACAAGTCTCACACGGAAACGTGGTCATTGGAAATGCTGGAGCACAGAGCTGAGGCTCTGTGCTCATTTCTACAAGACAGAGTTATTGCCACTCAGTGTGCAGTGATTCAAGCTGCAATTGATGATCATGTAAGAGTACACTGACCAGATTATTTTCTGCACTAGTAGCGTTTCCTTGAGACACAGTAATGCTTTCCTCTCACTTCATCTAAGGTTATGTGAGGCTGGGAACAGACCTTGCATCTTCTGTTGGAGGATGAATAAAGAAAGGTGTGGGGTTACCATCCAGAAAAGATGGCATAAGTAACAGCCATGTTCTGTTAGTTCAGAGCAGTTTCCCACTGTGAATAAGTCACTAGGGCTTAATTGGTGCAAGCTATGCTCTCTTGCAAGGAAAGTCTGATTGTTTATAGACCTTCAGACCTCATGATGCCACTGATTTCTTCTGTAACAAATAAACTGTACAACTTGTGACACAGCTGGTGGTATCTGTCATCTTCTCCTATAGACATTTGTATATATGAAGAGGGAAACCGATACCCTTGTTAGATTCCACCCTTATAAGGATAAGCCAGTTTCTCCGTCCCAATCTGCAGGTCTAATAGGAGTAGGAGCAAGTGTTGTGTTTCTACTCAGTTGTCTCTGGCACTGAGGGGAGGTGGTAACACCTGGCAGGAGACAGCTGAAAACCGGTACTGGAGACACTGAAACATGACCTTTATTGGACTGCATTATTGCTCTACATGGTTCATCCTCTGGTGTCCCTGGTACTGCCCTGCCAAACAGCAGCATTTGTTTAGGAATGGGGTGCTAAAGACAGGGCAGTAATTGGAAGAGTCTTTGGCAGTGACTGCTGAATTCCTAAAGAAGAGGCCAGTTACTTGTTCTCCGCCACCCCACCCCCAGTTTTTGCAAGTCAGAAGAAGTGATAAGATGCATTTCTTTGAAATCATTTCATACATTGTGCTTCACAGCAGAAGTGAACGTCAGCATAGAGGAACAGAGCCCCATGCAATGAAGTGCCCAGAGTTGCTCAGCAGCCTAGTGAGAGAGATGGAAGTAAGATCCCAGTCTCAGTGTTTCTGATAAAGTGATGTAATCTTCTGGTAATGAAAATCATGTTTTCTGGCCCCAGCAGAGATGGAATCAGATACACATGCTGAGGTTTGGATACTTTTCCAGATTTCTTGAACTTCATCGAGTTCGATGATGGGAAAAGAGATTAATACCTTCTGCACTGGATTGAATTTGCTGCATCTGAGTTTGATGCACAGTGGAAAGCTCTTCAGTGACTCCTTATGGGTCTGAAGTTCAGCATATGTATCATAGGACAGGTTTTTTTGCTGGGTGCTCACTTTACCGCTGGCCGTGACTTTGTAGCAGTTGTGTCTTTATCCACTTTGCCATGGGGTAGTTCTCAAGAGCTTTGGGCTGTGTGGT
The DNA here is from genome assembly GCF_000699105.1 of Pygoscelis adeliae. Classification (NCBI taxonomy): domain Eukaryota; kingdom Metazoa; phylum Chordata; class Aves; order Sphenisciformes; family Spheniscidae; genus Pygoscelis; species Pygoscelis adeliae. The sequence continues at coordinate 574,000 of NW_008824941.1, forward strand.
TGGATAGGTACAGAGCAAGTTTGTTACTGTTAAAAGACCGATTCTACTTGTACTATTTCTATGCTAAAGCTGATGTGAACGTCTTTAGCGGTTTTTTACTGTTCAGACTATGCTGTTCTGGTGGTCTATCACTTTCATGATCTGGGATTCTGTCAACCGCTTCAAAATTTCATTGCATCAAGCTGTCAGGGCTGGCTAGCTCTTTTACGTTTTTACTTATCAAGGTAGAGAAATTGAATTGCAGGAAATACCAATGCTGCTGCAATTATTTTGACTACCAGAATATAGTTGAGTGATCAGAAGCATTAAAACGCTTTTCTCTCATTTTTCTCTCTCCATTTCTTTCCTCATCTACGTCCCTCTCCCCCCCAGCCCCCTTCCCCCTTTTTTTTTTTTCTTTTCCTGGCTTGCAGTGTTTAACTACATGATGGTATGGAAGAGATTGATTAGCAACTCTGGATATCCCTTGAATATACCTAGCAGTTCTCCTTGTGCATAAATCTTATTTAACTTGTCAAAATGTCTTGAAAGTTTTTCTGTGGTTTTATCTGCTAAATCAGCAGTCTGGAGAGCTGAGCTGCAGACGGCTAGGAGAGGGAAGAATCTTGTTTGCCCTTCAGTGATTCTTAGTGAGGAGATCAGCTTGTGCTGAGGGCAGAGTTCATGCAATGAAAATGTTTCTCCGCTTACATACAAATTCATCTTACCTGTACTGGAACATTAGCAAATGCCACTATCCTTTTATTTCTTGGCTGAATTACTGAGAGTGGAGCAGCGCAACTAGAGCAGATTCACACATTTTTTAAATGCAAATTTTTAAGTGCTTGTTGAATCGTTCATGGTAGAATGAACAAATAAACCACAGTGAAAATATGTGGAAGAGAAGGCGTAAAATCAAGTATTCAAATGATAAATCTCCTGTCTAAACTGTATAGTTAAAGCACTCACATTATAATACGTTTGTTAGACTACTCCACAGAACTTTTTATCTCTAGTATGCAGAGTTTCATGTGAACATACTCTCTCTAATCAGTTTGCTCCCAACATCTGATGTAAAGCCAAACCTGTAATGCTCAGGTTTTGCAAACCTAATGGAACAACGATGTCCAGCCAGGCTCTCTGTTTGCATTCAGCACAGGTGTTGCATCTGTTCCCTGGGGTGCTCCTCGGCAATGGGGAGGAGGGGGCTGTGTTCTTTTAGACCCCCCTGCCTGACAGCCCACACACATTAAGTGCAGGTAGGACTACAGTAAAAAACCAGGGTCTTCCATAATGGATTTATATGCTCTGGAGGAAATCTTAGTGCATTAAAGATGCTCTGAGATTGAATGTAGGGAATAACAGAATTTTGCAGGAAGCAGTTTTTAGGGAAGCTACAGCCCTCAGAAGTGAGGTGGTGTCATGTTGTTCTGTTGGTTTCACCTGATTCTGGACTTCGCAACATTTTCAGCTTTTCCATTGCCTATCTGGAAGAAAGATTTGGTTAGACTAAGTTGTTTGAATCCAAGTAAGATGAAGGTACAATGTTTTTTTGAATGATACCTCCTCCCAGTCCCTGACTGCCTGTGTACCTCTTTCCAATAATATTTGGAGTTTATCAGTGCTTGTGAATCCTTGGGGAATGAAATTATTCAACCAATAGGGCCTTTTTTCTCCAGTACTTGGCATAATGACTTTAACCACTTAATCTGATACAGCATCACTCCTAGGCAGGGTTATGTCCATGTCCTATATAGTGTGCACACATACATGTTTTAAAGAAGCAAGGCTGTCTTTGAAAATCACCAGTAATTACCATCCAGCTATTGCAATACTTCTGTTAACTTTCAGATCCTATTCCTTTGGATTTGTAAAACAAAATGATTGTGTTAGACCTCAGTATCCCAAGTTAAGAACAGTTTAAACATTCTCACTTAAGCCTCAAAGCTTAAGCTTTATTTGCTGCTGGTAGGATACTTGTGCTGAGCATACCAGAAGGTTTCATTTACGTGAATTTGGCTAATTTCAGACCATCACACTCTGCTTACTCTAGTATAACTCTATTTTTGTAAGATAAGAAATACATTGGGTTAGGAAGTAACTGTGGGGGATTTTCAGCATACATGGTTTGATCTTTGTGGTCAGATACAGTAAAAGGCAGATTTAAGAATACTGAAGAACATGTTAAAAGGTGCCATACTACATTAAAAAAAATCCTGGTGAAATTTATTCCTACTGCCTTAAATTACTTCAGCTTTTCAGGAAAGAATCAGTTAAACATACTTGTGAGGTAGCTTTGGATAATGGGTGACATTGCAAAATATGTACCATTTGTAATTTCTCTTTTTTTTTTGTATTTTGACTGGTTTTAGGAAAAAATGTGAAGAAGCCCCCAAAATCCTATCTAATTCATGCTGGCCTAGAGCCTCTGACCTTCACTAATATGTTCCCAAGTTGGGAACACAGGGAAGACATCGCAGAGATCACAGAAATGGTAAATCTTTTCATTGCACAGACTGTCTCCTGTTGCTAGTAATTGTCTTGTGTTGTCAGTAACATTGCTTGTTTGTGCTGTCAAGCCCCAAAATCTAGAGGATGAACTTACAGTTCAGGAGTCTGCACAGGAAAAAAATAACAACATAGCTAAATTCTGACTGGGAGTGTGGATATCTGATGCATTCCTGGTTGTTTTTTCATGTAACTTCTCATATTCTTTTTTGATAAAAACAGGAGGAAAGCGTTATCTGAATCATCTCTTAGAAAGAGATGTGCTAGAGTTTAGCAGAACAACTGTTTCAATCGTGAAACAGGCAGCAACGTGCAGTTCTGGTCTGTCCTCCAGGCTCGAAGTGCAGGGAAGCAAAATGCCCCACAAAGGATCAGCTGGTTCCAAAAGCTCCAGCATTGACTTCCCCACCTGGGAAGCGGAGTCACAGCCGAATTACGTGTGACTGCTTTAAAAGCCTTCAGTGAAGGGGCATCTCAAGGCAAATGACATTTTCTGCTTTGTAAGTCTTCTGCAGCCATCCTTAGTGGAAAATGCTGGCTTCATGACTAAACACAGAATTCAGCCTTAAACTGAGATTCTGAGAGTACAGGATGTCTTTCCGCTAAGTGCAAACCTTTTTTTAACTGTGAAATTGTTGTAGGGCAGGGCTCTTTGCCTATGTGCGGACCTGGATTTAAAGCTTTGTGCTCCGTGGGCCAGGCAGCGCGGGTTGATCCCATGCCATCTGCAGACTGCAATGGGAGCAGTTGGTGGTTTCAGCATTGTGATCCTGTTCTCTGTTTTCCTTTTCTCCCTGCAGGATGCTGATGTTTCTAATCAGATAATCCTTGTCGAGGACGTGCTGGCCAAGCTGTGTAAAACAGTGTATCCACTAGCAGATCTCTTAGCTAGGCCTCTACCTGAGGGAGTTGATCCGCTGAAGCTTGAAATTTATCTTTCAGATGAGGACTTTGAGGTAAGGAGAGAATAGGTGCAGTGATAATCTGTGCACGTGTGTCTAACCATGCTGTGAAGTCATTTGACAGTTTTGCTACTTATAAGTGTTTTTACTAATGGCATATCCTCTCGTTTTAAATGCAGGTTGCATTAGAGATGACGAGAGAAGAGTACAATGCACTGCCATCTTGGAAGCAGGTTAATCTGAAGAAGGCAAAAGGACTTTTCTAAGTTGTGTTTATTGGAGTGAGCACTAAAGGGATGCCTGTTTTCACTTTCTATGCCCTTTAGAAGAATTATACCCCGCATTTACAGAATAAATAGAAAGAATCTGAAGTTATTAGTGACTACCTATCTGGAGGTGTGTAATATTATAAAAGGCCAAGAGAACTCTTTGGAAATGGAATTCAATTTTGACTCTTAAAGGTAATGTGTTTAAGCTCTGCTCTCCTATGCACTTAAACAGTAGTTTCTTGAGCTACTGCTGCCGGTGTCCTTTGGCTATATACAATACTTGCCATTTTTGTTTTTGAAGAAGTTCTCTTTGTAAAGTGTTATTTTGTTAGTTTGTGGATTACAAAGAATTTATATTTATATAAACACATAGAACAAGTATGTATTTAACAATGCAATATATATTCACTTTCAAGACTTTCATGTCAAAACTACAGAGGAGTAGCTGGATGGCAGTTGCTTGTACTGAATTAGCTGTATCACCAATATGTATCTCCTACGCATCCTGAAAAGTTTCTCTTTGCAATAGTTAATGAATTGTTCTCAGTGCTGCTTCAGGTGCTAAACTGAACAAAGCGTTTGTATTTATAGCATGGATTTCTTGAGAAACTATGCGAATCAACCTTTATACTTTATTATCCAAAAATGTATAGTGCCTTGTTTTTTGTGTACAGTTTATATACAAAAAAAGATTGGTCTGCATTTTGAAGATGGCTTAGAATGGTCTCCTATGTTACTTTTATAATAGTAGAAATAAAAACATCTCAATTTCTAATACTTGTTGTAAACTTTAAACATGTCTTTTGTGATATAAGAACCGAAAGTAAAAGCTTCTAAATAAACTCTTAGCGATGCTCTGACTTGTCATTATTTGGTACTGTAATCTGTACTAAGTCATTGGAACCTTCCATAACGTGGTATTTTATCAAAATATTTTAACCTTAGATATCTGTGGGTGTTGTACAGAGTTATAATTTGAGAAGCAGATAATGTAGAAAATAATCAGTGTGTAAGATAAAATTAGGTTGTTCAACGCTAATGCCAAATATTGGAACGTTGGTCACACAACTCCTGTATCCTTTGGGTTGCCCTGTTTTACACATGAAACCAAAATTATTATGCTGGTTTTCAAACTTTGAAAAAATCTTTTCAACCTTTGTGCAATTGGGAGTAAAATTTGAACTGAAAATGAGTATGGTATCGTGTCCATTCTTTCAGTAAGCATCGGAATCAAAATCTTTTTCATTCAGCTAATTAGGACACTGAATAGAGTAATCCAGTGAAAATTTGCTATTGTTTGAAATGTTTTTCAGGCATTTGGCATTTCTATTAACTTGTGTGGTTCCCCTCTGGTACCCTAGTGGATTTCATATTTTCATTCCCGCCAGCATAAGTTTCCTTCTGCCGTGCAGCCGTTCAGAGCTCCTCCTGCCTAGGTAAAAAGTGATCACCTGCAGTGGTGCCTGTTGCTGCTCTTGTCATTCTCCTAGGCCCAGGGAAATGAAGTAGGATCTTTGAATGTGTGAGGTGTAGATTTCATCAAGATCTGCAGTAAGTATTGCTCCATAGTTAAAATTAATCTTGTTTTGACAGAGCAGTTAATAGGTTGTAACCTAGCCTTTAAGTAAATAAACCAAAAGGCTAGAAATACGCAGGTACTATTCACCTGACCTGAGATACTACAGGTGAATTTTCAGCACTGGTGTATTTCCTTTCATTACTGGTTTCTGTCAAGAACTGAAATGGAATAACCCAAGAAAAGGGTAGCACCAGTATTCAGAGCCAGGATACTTCTTACCTAGCCTCCAGGAAAAAGATGTTCAGATTTCTGATAGTTCCTCAGAGGTCCTCAGCTATGTCTTCTGCACAGGGGACACTCTTAGTTTGAAAATGCAGAGCTTTATAGCGACAAGTTTATTTTTCAAGCACTGAGAGGATTCCAAAGTCACTGCTGTATTCATCTAAGTGTTTCTGCACCCATCTATTTTCCTGTTTCACCCTCTCTGGTGATAAAATCAAGCAGGAATTAAGTTCTGTTTATTCATGTTCAATCTGTACCATGGGGGTAGCAGGTTCCTCTGTTTTGATTTTTCTCTCCAACAGAGAGCTGATTTGCATAGCATGATTGACCTTGTTTTTCCCTCTGGCAGAGTAGTATCATTTGCTTTTGTTTTATTGAAAACACCATCAGTCCTCCAAGTGCTGCTGAAGGGCAACATCCACCCACCCTTAAAGCCTTTAAGCTAAAAGACAAGACAAGCCAGCACAGGGACCTGCAGGCAGTGACACATAATTCAGTGTTGTCAGCTCTCGGAGTTACTGTAATTTTTACACAATTTGATATCTTGTGTCTCAGTTTCAGGAACTGGGACACAGAACCCAACTTCCTACTTAAGTGCTTTGCTCCTAATGTTGCCTAGGAAAACGTCGAGGTTTTGCAGAAAATAAAATACCATTATTGTCCTCAATATACTTGTTATTTATCAAAATGCTTTCCTCAAATGTGAAGCTGACAAGAGAAAGCAAGTCAGTGTAAGGCCTCAGACAGAACCGTGAGTTATGCTTTAATTTTCTGCTACCTTCCCTCTCCACTGTGGGGCTGCCATTTATGGTTGGAAATTGGAAAGGGCCATTAAAATCTTCTTGAACTGTTTTTACAGCCCTGCATGGGAAATACAGCTGAAACAGGTTTTGTCTGGGTATGGGGAGGGGGGTACTTTGTTTTTTTGGGTTATCTAGTGTTATTTGCTTGTTTCAAATAGACCCCCCAAGAACACACTTAATGTCTAGGGTGAATTCAAAGGCAAAGTATTCGGTACAGGGACTCTGTATGTGAAAACAGCAGTACCTTGAACATGGCATTCTGCATTCTCTGTCGATCTCACAGCTTCCAGGCCTTGAGCCATGATTCTTATCTCCTATGGCTTTAAACTGCTCAGTCCTGACTCTTAAAAATACTGCTCTTTGATT
>NW_008824941.1:580648-586113 GCF_000699105.1 Pygoscelis adeliae
AAGGATTTGTTAGCAGTGAAATGGTCTGGAAACGTGAATACATTAGTATGCCAAAACAGCAAATAAAACATTATGTCCGAAAAATCTGCAGCCTGTATGCTTCAGCCAGAAGAGGAGGGAAAATGGAGGAGTAGGTAGGGGAAGAAAAAACAAAACTAATCTTTAACGGTTTGGGAGAGCTTGTTTCTGTCCACCGCCATCCCACCAGTCTCCCAAACGGGTATTTAACTGAGCAGGAATTGTGGACCCATGTGCACGACTGGTAAAAGCCAATTCTGAGCTTCTCTGAAAGCCCATGGTGCTTTCGTGGGAGGGGGGCAGTGGCAGGCTGGTGCGGTGGAGTCTGAATGCTGCAGAGCCCTCTGGGGTAGAGGCTTTGGCTGGCCGAGACATGCTCCCCACAGGGCGGCATTAACCCTGCTTGACTGGAGCGGCAGGAAGAACAATTTGAGCAGTCTCTGCTACTAACTCTCAGTCTAAATTTCCCTTTTGGATCAGGTAGCAGATGAGGAGAAATAGCTCAAATAATATTCTCCAAAGTGCCTGCTTTCCACCTCCCCTTGTGTGGAAACTAAAGTAGGTTTGCAATAATATGTCATTGCTGCCCAGAAGTAGGAGAAAGCAGCCTGTACGCCCAAGTCACTGCTCAAACATGCGAGGCCCCTGTTCACCTGATGCACTCTCCCAGTATGATGCTGGGAGCCGACAGCTGCCGCTGCAGGGAAATCCCTTTTGGGCACAGGCTGAGGATCGTGCTCAGCCAGTTAGTACTGGCTCTGGGGACACATGGTCCCCTTTGCCTCTTGCAGGGCAACAGCATGGGGTTGATCACACAAGCCCGAGATGCTGCCATGGGTAGATGAACACTTTTAACCTTCCTCCTGAGACAAATGTGTGAATTGGTCTTTGATGGGGACAAAGGAGGTTGGGGTGCAGTGCTTGAAATGCCAGGTTGGTTCTCCCTTCTCTGGTCTCGTATTTATATGCCCTGTAAGGTTAATGCTGATTCTATGTTGTTTTCCTGTGATTTGATCAGTGGAGTAAGACGAGCACCTGGAAGAACAGCTAATTGTGAGTAACTCCTCCTTCTGCTGCTATCCTGGTGAGTTAGTAGCTAAAACTGCCCAAAGAACAGACTCTCCAAGTCAGTGCAGTTTCCTCATTCATGCTGGCTCTGTGGCTAAGTTTTGTTAAAACCTGTGACTGTGGGGTACTGTTGTCACAGTGTTAGTTTTTCTCTATCTAATCCAACTATCCTGGTCCTGTAATAATAATAATACAAAAAAACAGCTAAAATATTTTAATAATATTTTTCCCTTCACGTTAAGCCTTAGCATGTGTGCTGTACTGGCTTCTTGCTCACAGTATTTTTCTGAGCGCTCACTTGTGAACTTGGAGGTGAAAAAGTGTAAAACCTCTCCATGGACAGAGGCACGGCCCAAATACCCGAGCAGTAAGTACGGCCAATCCCAGAAAGAAAAGGATGAAGCAGCAGCCCTTCCTGCCGGCGGGCAGGAGGGCAATCCCAGGGACCGTGCTGGTCAGCCACTGCCCTACCTGTGAGGGACTCTGCTGCTCACACATGTGGTACCTGCCCGCAGGGCGATACCTCTCCTCTTCAAAATCAGGGTCTCTCGGTTTAGCAAAGGTGCTGGCTGCAAGGCATCCCACTTGCTCTGTGACTCACAGGTGATCTTACAAACTCTCCATTTGGCAGCCCCGGGACCTGCTCTGTATCAGGAATGTTTTGTGGGGGATTTTCCAGTTTGTTTTTGGGAGACTTGGGGGTAGATGGGGGGAGTATGCAGCCAAGTGGCAGTATTTCACCAGCTGTGCAGCTGGCAGCCCTATCTTGTGGGGAGGACAGCCCTCCTCCACGTTCCTCTGTGCTATGGGGTGGCCGAGAGCAGCGTGGACTGGGAGCCAGTCATGCTGGGACTATTCCTAGAGCTGGAGAGCCACTGAAGAAGCAACCCCAACCAGCCTGTAAACCTGCATGGTCTGGAGCTGAAGCGAAGTGAATCTTTATCTCTCGCTTGTGCTTCTCCTGAAGTGCAGCATATTTCAGAGGAATGGTGAAAAAGAGGGAGCGCCATATGCTGTGTGCACGCCATCTTCTTTCCTGCAGCTGGGCTACTTGGCCTTCGGGGGCTCCCTGCCCTATATTCCCCGGGGAATCAGTGCAATGTACCCAAGTGACAAGGCAGCAGGCACACGAGATCAGCAGCAAGGACTGCATCTTCACACCCTTTCATGCCAAATCCTGTGCTCTCCATAAGGATGCGCAGCCCACGGCGCAAAGATGGCCCCATCCTGTTTCTACAGCCGCAGTCATAAGTAAGGGCAGCCCCATGACTTGAAGTCCACGTGCGCTCCCGATGCACTGACAAAGCAGAAAGCACCAGTTGCTCTCTTGGCAAGACCATAAAGTGTTGCTTGTATAAAGCTTTGTAAATCACTCCTGCTCGGTGTAGTCCCTTAGAGTAGCACAGGAATATATTTTCACAGCAAGGACCAGACTCTGGACAAATTTCTTACATTCTGTTGCTAAAAGAGACAATACTTATGCAAAAGAAACAGCTTTGTTTCCCGCTCTTTCATTGCAATAAGGAACCGGGGTATCTGAAGAAAACTTTCCTTTATCTTTTCAAATAGAAAGTAGAGTTGGTTGTAGAGATTCATGGTAAAAGCTACTGAATGTGCATCTGAGGTCCCTGGCTCTGCTACACGTGTCTGCACACACACAGTCCAGGCCCTGTGCTGCCAAACCCTTGCAGTCATGCATTTCTACATTTGTGGCTCTACCAATCCAACCAAGCTGGAAGGGGCCTCGAGGGGCTATCTAGCCTGACTGCCTACACCATGGCTGCAAACATTACCTAAACCACCCCAAACTTCTGCTCTCTCCTCTGCAGGGACCTGTTTGTGGAACTACTCACCAAGTTACTGAACCAGGGAAAAGTCCTAGAGCACAGGCACTGCTGGAAGAGCGAGGGGAGGCAGAAGAAAGCAACCTGTAGTGTCCCCATTTTCCAAATTACTAGCTGATACCTGTTCAGCTTCAATGTCACACTCCCCAAAAGGGTGGTGGTTGCTCAGCCTCCCCCTCCACAGCCTGCGGGTTCCAGGCTGTGCTAACCAGCCCATTCGTTTTCCAGTGGCAATTGCTGAGCCGCTTGTGCTGTGATAGCAACATTCTGATATTTAATCCCTTTAATTTAGAAATATGCTGTATAAACTGGTAACTGTTTACGTGTGGGGCTATTAATTGTCTTTATGCAGCCAGTAAACATATAGTAGCCTCGATACAATCGCTAGTCTTGGTAATGGCAGCTTGCTGCAAAGAAAGGCACCTGCTTCCTAGCTCCAGAAATTGGATGCTGTATATAATAATGTTGTTGAAGTGGTAACACTTTATTATAAGTGTCTCTCTTGGTTCACTCTATGCTTTATAAATTGCTCATGACTTATAGACAGAAAAGTAATTGATTTGGCTTGGTTTATTTATGGGGGCCCAGGCAATATTTCATTGTTTCACTTCCATAGATTTTTTTGAACTTAAGTCATTTATGTAAGTAGTTTCCAAGTAAAATCTCAGCTAGTTCTAATGCTTTTTCTTTTTCCAACTCTGACTGCTACCTTCATTTCACTGAAGTCTTACAATTTAAATATGTGGGGTTTTTTTTTAACAATTCTAACTTTTGTATTTCAGGAATACAATTGCTGGTCCCTTACTGCACAGTTGGGGGAGTATTTTTTCCCCCCAGTTCTTTCCAAGTGGTTTATTAGTGATCTGGGAAAGATGATTCTCTATTTCAGAAAAGATTTTCAAAATTTGGCTGCAGACCAGAAGCAGAACCGTGCTGCACCGTACCACACCACACCGGTGCAATAAATACTAAGGAACGTAGCACGCTTCACAAAAGGAAAACTACCAGAAATAGTCTGATATTTTGACTTTATCCAGAAGCCACTGGTTTACTTTAGTATCAAAATTTCCAGCAAAACAGACTTAATTTTGCAATGCTTTTTGATTTAGATAGAGCCATGCATTCTGCCAACACATGACTGCTGGATGAGCAAAGACTTGCAAGACGGACTTTGCAGAAGCAGAGGCAGCACTCAAGGCTGGGAGTAACGTGAAGCACAGAAGGACCAGCCAAAATTACACAGGGCAGCAACAGGAATGAACTTTGAGATCCCAGAGTCCGAGCGACAGAGGGACAAGTTGGAGCCCTTCAGGACTGATCTGTGAAGATGAGATCATCTGGAACCACCACTGGTCTTGGTACCAGTTTGGACAGAGTAGATACCACAGAAGAAGATCTACAGTTTGACCTTAAAATATGTGCAGACTCCATAAGGTGTGGTTTATGAGGAGCCCATATCGGATGGACAAATAAGACACCATCTTATCCAACACACCTCACTTGTTGATGTTTGTAGACCGTAAGACCAAGTGCTAGAAGAATAAGTGGTTTTTTATTTGAGGATCTTACTGCAGCTGCCTCATTTCTGAGGACACAGAACAGGCAGTGGTCTGTGAGAGCCTCGTAGCAGCAGACTCACTTCCAGGTTCTCTCTCTAGAATGAGATGGCCCTTATCAGACACAACCGAGTGTGAAAGTGGAGCTTCTGGAAACACACTTGCGCATGCGGTCTCCTCGCTCTGTCCCCTGAGGGATCTCTTACGGGTTTGTTTCTTCCTGAAGGATATACACCAAACCTTCCCCTTTCTTAGCCAAACTCATTAAGAAAAGTTAGAAAATCCTTAAAGCAGCATTTTCCAAAGAAGGGACTGAGCCGTGTGTGGGGAGGCAGGCACAGCCCAGTGAAGACAGGCGGAGGATGTTTGCTAATGAGAAGGCGCTCCTGGTAGATGGGATAAGACGACTGAGCCTTCTTGGAAGGGAATAGACAAGGAAAAAACGTTGGAAAAATGCCAGCACAGAGTGAATAAAATGTTTTTTCATTTTGTATTAAGAAGTGGCTGAAGGCTGCCAGCCTTGTTTGAATTTAATAGGAGCTTGTCCTTGTTCCATGTTCACACCGCATCACGTGAACCACAGCCATAGGATCTTGCGAGGGCAGATGACTGAGATGACCGGCTACTGCACTGCACAAAACACAGCTGGCGAACAGTGTGCCTTCCATTCCCCATGAGTAACGTAGGTAACACCGGCGCGTCGCTGTGCTCCTGCCCCATTACCACCTCTGCTGGCTGGGACAGACGGACAGACGGCCTGCTCCTGCTGCACTGCCTCCTGCCCCTTGCTTGCCAGGAGAACATCACCCCCGTAGAGGCCCACGGCCTTCCTCTGGCTAAACCTGAGCTGGACGCAGGCTATTTGTATTGCCTCGGGGGACTTCACCAGGTGCCCTTCATCGGGACAGGCGTTTAAAAATCCCAGGTGCAGAGGTGAGACAGGGGACACGAGAGCTGCCCGTCCCTGGGGTGGGCCGAG
>NW_008824941.1:587307-588167 GCF_000699105.1 Pygoscelis adeliae
GGCATTACCACGCTGCGCGAGCCCCTCCTCAAAAGCCTTTAGCAGCTGTGTCCGTGTCACCCCCCACCCCCCCAGCATCCCACCATGGGTGTTAGAGCTGTCCCGACCCAACCCTCTTCCCACGCAGGCAACGCTAATCCCAGCTTGGGGACAGTAGCTGTCGTCGACATGAACCACGCTCCTCCATCCAGAAACACGTGAAAGGGGCAAAAACATCCTTTGGCTGTGAGAACAGGAGTGGCCCCTTGGGGACTGTGGCCCAGGGTACAGAGGCCCAACTGCCCTCTGTGCTGACACTGGCACTTCAGCTTTGTGCAGCATCAGTGCAGGGGCAGTTTTGGGGCTGAACATTTTCCCTGTCAGCTGATTATCTGGTAGACGGTCTAAGCAAGCTAGTGCTGAGGTCCCATCCCCTGCGGCAGCTCAGGGAGTGGCTCCCTGGCAGACACAGGTTTGGTTTTGCGGCATTCGCTGCTCTGGGATAGGTGTGGGGAGCATGGCCGCCTTTTCCCTCTCCCTCAGGACCTGGAAGTTTGGGCTGGCCAGGCTGCGGCTGTGCACGGAGCACACCCCAAATGCCAGGCGTTAGGGAATTTGTGACGGCTGTGGGTCAGCAGGGTGCATATGGGTAAAGTGTTGCCATAGATCCACACCGCCCTCCTCCAGCCCCATCGGCCACGAACGCACACACACATCTAGTGGCTCTTTCTTGCCTACTCCAGCAAAATAATTGGCACATTGACTAGAGGAGCAGTGGCTCGCAGCTGGCACAGATCAGCCACGGCTCGCTGGCCCCAGCCGCTTCACTTTGAATTCACTTGCTTTCTTTTGTCTCTCCCTTCCCCCCTTTCCTCCTAGAG
>NW_008824941.1:588189-592716 GCF_000699105.1 Pygoscelis adeliae
GGGCCACCCGCCAGCCCGGCGGGCACCACTCACCTTGCCAAGTAGAGGCCCCTCCATGCCCCCTCCCTGCCGCCCCCCCCAGCTGCTTTGCCCCCTGTCACCATTGTGTTCACTCGCCTTTGAAATTGGCAGGAGACATCGACTACCCTGAGATGATGAAAAGAGAGGGAGATGCACCTGCTAGCGTTTGGGACTTGGGTTTAGAGCAGTGCTGGTGCTGAATACATACACCCTTATTCGGGTGCTCGGGGACAGAAGAGTTGGAGAGGAGCTTTTATTCCACTGCTGAAATATTCAGTCAGATCACAGCACGGCAGTTTGCAGAGAAACCGCCCCGCCCCCCTGCCCCTTGCACACACACAAAACTATTATTTTTAAACACTTCATGTGCTGAATACTCAAGTGTTTTTTACCTTGCAATGGGACCACTGTTAGAAAGGGCTCAATGGACTAACCAAGGGCAGCCTTCTTGCCCCGTTACTCCAGTGACAGTGTGTGTTGTCACCTGCATACATCATGACTCTTGAAAGCATTTTGGGACCACAACAATTTCAATGTGTAAGACACATCTTAATAACCTAGAAGGAGGCAGGAGGTCTCTAACATCAAGTGAGAAGTGAAGAACATTTGTCCAGGACGTGGGAACTAACAGAGTGAGGGTAAACTACTTGTAATGGATGGTTGTCGGCAGTTTGCTCATTTCCAAGGCAATGATCCAAATGGGTGACCAAAACCAGGCTTGGACTGTCTTCTCTCTCACTTGCTATGACTTTTTCATGGGGTTTATTACTGTATATATAGAAGGAGAGGGATGTGGGCCTTGCACGTTTGGCCTGAAGCAAGTAGTGGTTATGAGCCGCGTACGCTCCCAACCAGGCAGCAGCCCAAGGCTGCCCGTGCACAGAGAGCTGGTAATGACACAAGGTGCAACCCAGTGTCGCACAGACATCGCAGTGCGTCTGATGGCAGTACTGACGCATTCACCTGGCATTGCACCTGAGCTAATAAGCCCTGAGTTTGTTAGCTTGGGCACAGCACTGCACTGACATCAGGGGACCTGCGCTGGCTCCCAGCCCACCAACTGGGATGCCTCTGGGCTGTTTCCCCTGATTCTGGTGCTGGGTAAGCACAGACAGCTTGAGGGCCAGGACAGCTACATCACTCAAAGTCTCCCTTCCTCACTTTTTGCAGCACTTACTAAAGCTGAAGGCCCAATAGTTCCTTGGCTTTTGTTCCTGCCTACAAGAGGAGACGGCCAGGAATGAGTAAGCTAAGGGAGGGCATGGAAGCAGCTGTAAATGGCTTTGTCACTGTGACCACTGCAATGCCCTGCCTGCCCTCTCTTCCTTTTGTCCATTTTCAGCATTCAGACTTGCAGAGCATCTTGCACCTGAATCTGCCTCTTAGCTCCACACAGGGGCTAAGAGGCAGTTTTAGGGAAGCAATCACCACCGCTCAGATCTGTAGTCAGCAGGACTCTACTCAGTTCAGCTGCTGGATTCTAGGATTGGAGTCACCTCATCCAAAAGAAGACAGATATATCGTCAGCTGAATTGTATCCAAAATGGTTTTCCTTCTCCTTACTGACTGTAAAGGAGCCTGGGGTGTATGGCTCCACTATAGAATGAGGAGAGAGGAATCCCACTGTTGGAGTCTAGAGGTGCTTAAGTTTTCCCAGGAACCCAGGGCTCTGCGTGGGACGTCTGCCCTGAGCCCTTGCCATTGCAGCGGGACTCCTCACCTTCCCACCTAGAGCTGTGCAGGAGCTTGGGGTCCTCCTCCCCTCCCAGAGGAACTGCAAGGCACAGGGGTCTCCACTAATGATGTCTGCACAAGGCACACCAGCCCTGGCTGCTATTAGGTTGGTGGACGCAGCACTAGCTTGCCTTTACCTCGTAACACTGTAGTTAGAGCTGTTGAGAGATTTGGATTTGATGTCTGGCCTGAGGGGCTGCAGGTCATCTTCCTGGCCATCCGATGTCAGCCTGCTGGGACAGGGGAGGAGCGGAGGGGACTGGGCTCATGCAGGGGGGGCTTGGGCTCCAGACGACTCTGTGTCATTAAGGGTATTAAGGGTCTGGGGGCTACATCACGTCAGCCGCTCTGTGGAGCTGGCCCTGCCTGCCCAGGTGTCGAGCAGCTGGGTACCGGGAACGCTCCACAGGTTGAGTCCTACTTAGTAAATTTTAGTTTGCAGGATCATTTGCAGTCTAGTGAAACATAATCCATTTCCTGCTAAAGAGCCATTTTTCTAAAAGCTGAAGGCAGGGAAGTTAGGAATGCTCACTTCGCATTGGCAGACATGATGCCTCAGTTGTCGAGTGGGAGCAAGCCCCGAGGAAGTGAGAGGTGCAATGATGGAAGGCCATGAACAGCTGCTGAAAGTGTTCGTGAACCAGGGGCAACTACGTAAAGAACTAAACCAAAAATGAAGCCCGGTTTGATTAAATGGTTGGATTCAGGAAAGCAGGTCACGTCCTGGAAAGCAGCTTATGTAGGTGTGAGGCGATTCAGGCTGTTCCTGAAGAGGGAAAATATGCGACAGCTTGCTGGCTAAAGCACAGGCCACCCCACTCCCAAGTAAGGCCACGGACTTCCAGTGGCCCTTGTCATTGCCCCTTCAGTCCCTGTGCTCTCGGGGAGTACTAATGTCCTTCTGCCTGGTCTCTGCCTCCAAAACCAGAACACACACACATGCACAAATACACACACAGGCAAGCAAACAATTCCAAAATTGCTGAAATTCATTCACCTACATGAAAGCAATTTCAAAGGTGAAATTCTAAGGTGGTGAACCTTTCTGCTTGGCCAAATCACGCCCAGAGCTCCATTCTTTAGGTAGCATGATGGCCAAAATCGCCGATGGGAACTGTAAGCACTTGACATCTGAAAATCAGGACGTGTACTTTTTTGTGTCTATACCTCAAATAACTGCTTGGAAGTAATAGCTGATGATCTGCCCTGAGGGCCCAGGGGCACCTTGCAGGTCACTGCAGGAGTTGGAAACCTTCAAGCCCCCTGGCCACGTGGGTCACCTGGCGACTGCTACCGATCCTGCCCCTGTAACCAGGTAGGCTGGAAAAAGAAAGGCCGTTTGCTAACTCACAGTTTGTCACTGTGACTTGCGAGAGGTGGGATCTTGTGGCCTGGCTGATTTCTTTGCAAAATGGCTGGCAGAGAGCCTGGATACACATCCTGGCTCATCTCTGCTTTCTCTGTAATTTGGCCCAAGCAGCCGAAAGTGAATGAAGGAGGATGTAGCAATAATATGGGGGAAGCTGGAGAGGTTAGAAATATGAGCAGGAAATAACCAAATTAGACTGCACCTGAGAAAACTGAAGTTAATACATTTGGGGGAAATAATCCGAAAAGCTGCTCGTCAATAGGAGAGGAAAGCAGACGACTGAGAGCAGCCATTGCTGCAACGTGGGACAGGACAAGCCTGCGTGATTTGGGGCTGCCCACTGAGGTATCGCAGTGGGCAGATCGCAGAGTGAGGATGTGCTGGGGCTGCAATAGGGCTCTGCTGGAGCTGCACCTGGGCTGTTGCAATCGTTGCTGTGCACCTCAGGCCCAGGGTGATGCAGACAGGCTGGAGGGCTTTCAAAGAGCACCAGGACAGATGAGAGGTGGGAGGGAACGGCTGGATGAGGAAAGCCTGAAAGAATTCAGCATAAACAACTTTTCCAAATGATGACTAAAGGAGGAGGATATGATAACCCTCTGCAAGTATTTGAAGGCTGTAAACACCAAGGGTGGCTCATTTGGGATAAGATTAGATGTAATAGGAAGAATTTACGGACAGAAAAAACTGTGCTTGCGCAAGGACATAGGTACAAAGTAGCAGAAGGTAGCAGAGTTTCCCAAAGTAGGGGTGGAAGTTCCCTTGACATATGCAGAACTGCTGTGGGTATGAAAAGAAAATAAGGCCACGTGCTGTTGGAGCAGTCCAGCACAGGAGAAGTAGATGAGCTAGCTCTTCTACCTTCAGGTCTTTTGGTCCAAGGCTTGCTGTTCCGTAGAAAAGCAAAACTTAGATTCACAACTTTGCTTAAAATTCCCACCAGAGGCAAGCTGAGCACAAAAGTAAGTGACAAGACTCTCTTCCCTTCATTGGTGAAGAACATTGCTCATCATAACCTTGAACTTTCCCTGCAGTAGGCTTGACAACGAAGGAGCTGCGACGTCCTGCTTTGTGTGGGTTTTGTTGAAGATGGCCAAGAGGACGTAAAAAGAGATAGTTAGCTGCAGCCAGCTATCACCCACGACACTGGCAGCATGCCAGCAGGGCTGAGGTGATTTCATCACACTGCATTCTTCCTGGAAATTCAAATAAGTCAGGGTGATAGTGACAAAATGTTTCTCCTATCCCGTGGCAGGTGATTGCCCTCTGGGAAATGAGGTGAATAAGCTTTGCACGTTTCCAAAAGGAACTTCTATATCAGGATCAGTGGCATAAAAATTGAATTTGCAGTCTTGTTCCTACAGAGAGCAAGGTCTGGTTGGACCCCTTCCTCCCCATGGAGG
>NW_008824941.1:592728-604430 GCF_000699105.1 Pygoscelis adeliae
ACCTTTTCCCAGCATGGCTGGACCATTTTAGAGAGTCAGGAGACACATACACTGCTTTATTGAGAGGTCCGTCCTACACGGCTGTCAGCCCACCTTGTACTGTGCTGTCAGATGTAAGATGTCGGAGCTCTGCAGGCCACAGCAGTGGCAGGTCAGCTCTGGCCAGCACAGTGAACAAAAAGAGAAAAAAAAGAAAAGTGAAAAAAAAGAATTTCAGAGAAATCTGCTTTATCTTACAAACGGTGAGGTGGCTCATGAGAGGAGCATAGGTCCCTTCACCTCCCACTTGAATTGATACAGAAGGTGAAGTCACACCTCCTGCCTTTCAACACCTGTCTTGGATGTCCTGGGTCACCCTTTGGGTACCATTTGTGGTCCTGTGACCACACAGACAACTCAGGTGCTCAGCTTCAGGTGCCCTGAGCTGTACTGCAATGTGACTAACAAATATAGTATAAACATCCACTGAATTTATTTATTTATTTTCTGAATAAATCCAACGGCCAGGCACACTCTGTGATTTAAGCGGAACAAGTCTTTTGTTAGGAAAAAAAAGTTGTGAGATAATTAAACAAATCTAAAAATAAATTTTCTATACAATAAGAGTGTTTGTTGGCCAGGTATCCAGTGGCCAAGCTGTAATTAATTCCTAGGATTGCAGCTACAATCAAACAGGGGAAGGGGCGCTCCTGTTCCACCACTAATTTGTCTTCGCAGTAGAAGTGAGGCACAATTTTTCACCTCATGTTTTATTCAGACCCTTTGCAGACTCTGGCTTTTACAGGCATTTTAAAGGAAAAATTCAAGACTTTGATGCAGTCCTATCACCTGCTGGTGGCTCTCTCTGCTCCAGCCAGTGTAAAGCTAGGCAGAAAAGGGTTTGTGGTTTTTTTAATCTCTGTCTCTCTCTTCCTCTCCCACTCCCCTAAATCTCTGTAATCCATAGAGGCCGGGTTATTCAGTGCTGCTCAGATCCTGTACTGTGGCTCATTAAAATGTCAGACTCACCACTGCGGACCCAGGGCGCTCATTCCTATTGACATCAATGGACAATGAAGTCAGTGGGAGTTGGGGAAGTAGAAAAAGCCCACAACTTTCTTTATGATGAGATTAGTGATCAGAGTAGCTTTAAATTACGTTAAACTCCTCTCGTGTCATTAAGCAGAGTTTTCAGGCTGTCCGGTCCAACACAAACACACAAACATTTCAGTAAGTTCTCCCTCCTTGTGTGACTCGGGAAAGAAACGTGTGTCTGACACTCACCCGTGCTCTGCGGACAGGCTGTGCCGAGGCTTTCATGTCGCTGGTGATCGGCAGTACATGAGGAAAATGGCTTTTGCTGCTGTGTTTCCAGCTTTGGTAAAGCATCACACAAACTGTTTAATAAATACAGAGTAAAGTGAAAAATAACTCATTCCGAGAGAAGCCCGAGGTGATCTGAAAGCCGAGCGCAAAGCTCTCACTCCGCTTCTCTGGGACAAAACCCTTCCATTGCTTATTTTCAGACCACAGAATTGAGTTAGCATCTGCTACAAACTCAGTTGTTCTTTATCTAATTGCTTCCAAACCTTATATCTAACATATTTCTTAATGAGAAAACAAGAATGCTCACAGAAATAGCACAGAACTTGAAAATAAGCATTGACTAGAGCTAAAATTTCAGTTTGGAAAACTGAACTATCGCTGTGTGTCACCTTTCTCGCATTTAAAAGGATCTATCTACTTTCACATTGAGACAAATACATGCCTTTCCCTTAGATGAGACTTTTGTATCTCCAAATATGTCTAATAATGTTTCCAGTTCAATTCTGGAAATGATTTTAATGAGGACTGTCTCTCTTCTAATAAAACGATATAATGGAAGCTCATTAAATATAATCAAAAGGTTTCTCATGTAATAAATCATTGTAATATTTTATCGTGTATGAAAGCGTAGGTGATTCTCAGCACTGCTAAACATCCCATACGTGAACTACTCTTCCAGGATATTACTGAGGAATTATATTTTCCCTGGGTTTTCCCCAAAGAAAAGCAAAGAGCTGATGCTTCTGCTTCAGTTCTCATTTTCTGCTGCACCAGACATTTCTTAGGGAAGCCGAGGGGACCTGGCAGTGGCCACGACTCGGGCTCGGTGCGCGTTGCCCTGAGGTTTGGTCCCGGTGCGAGGCGGCAGCGGGCAGCGGTGCTGCTCCGGCGCGGGCACGGGCACCGGCTGCTCGGGGAATTTTCAGGTAAGTGTTAAAAGGGGCCAGCGCCTGTGTGGCGCAAGGCATTTAATTAGCATGTTAAATACTCACATGTACATGTCAAAACAGTGTCAGCTGAGCAGGAAAACAGCGTAACTCACAGTTTGAAGGAAACAGTCATATTTGCAAACTTTTTTTTTACCCTTGGGTCGATTGTTGCCTTTTGAATAGTAAAGGAGATCTGGTTTTTTGGAAGTGGAACATACATTGAAGGCCCTTATTAAATCATCTGGCTGAACTGCAACTGCTGAAGGCAACGGTGAGAACTTGCCAGCTTCTTTTGAAAAGCATCCTCTTGTTCTGGGCATGGTTTAGGCTATGCAAGTTTATTGCAGGTGCTGAACTCTCCCCCAGAGGGTGGGGGCATGGACTTTGGCGTACATCGTTACACATTTCTGGGACACTGAAAGGCTGCCAGAACAAGTTATCTTGCTCCACCTGGAACCAAGTGAAAAGGAGATTTCTTTCTCTTTGATTCATCCATGTCTCGGCCAGATGAACTTGGAAACTCAACCTGCCAAATTCACATGGTTTGAGAGGGTTCAGATTAAACCTATGGGACCTCACTGTGCTTTCCAGAGCTTTCACCTTGCATTCTTCCTCTAGCAATCTCTTCCAGCCCCAGTGGCCTGAGGGCCTGACACAAAAAGTCCTAAGGAAAATGCCTCAGTCCCAGTCCTTTAGCTGCCACCTGGCACGAAGCTGGCCCAGCACACGCACACTCATTTCTCCCCTTTGGGCCACCTTCACTGGAGGGCCAAGCGGCAGTGTCCTGCGCAGGCAGCAGAAGGCAAGCAGGTATCTCACCCGGTGTTGGTTAGAAACAGGCATGGTCCCACTGCAGCCTCTGTTGCGCTGCAAACATTTGTGTCTGGGACATTAAGTGCTCACACTTAAAAAAACCCAACATACCCCCCCCCCCAAAAAAAGAAAAGCCAAACCCATCAGCCTCCCACCAAGTTCTATTTTAGAGACACTATGAGTGGTTTTAAGTGTAAGGAGTATCATCGACATTTGAACCACGGGTCTAGGAATTGCAAGGTGCTGCTCCCCCGGTTAGAGCATCGCTGGTCAGGAGGAGCAGGAGTGCAGCCTTGCTGGTAGGTCTTCCAGGGGCCCACGGGGAGGGAATTAATGCTTCTTTGGGCATTATGTTCTGCCATGCTCCCTTCCCCATTGTTGTGGAGAGGCAGACAAAAGGAAAGCTGCTGCCAGTGGAGAAGAGGGGCCTGTAGTGACAGGGCAAGAGTGGTTAAACATTGGACCAGGCTGCCCAGGGAAGTGGTTGAGTCACCATCCCTGGAAGTATTTAAAAGACGTGTAGATGAGGTGCTTAGGGATGTGGTTTAGTGGGCATGGTGGTGTTGGGTTGATGGTTGGACCCGATGATCTTAGAGGTCTTTTCCAACCTTAATAATGATTCTATGACAAGGGGCAACAGTTTTAAATGGAAAGAGGGTAGGTTTAGACTGGACATAAGGATGAAATTTTTTACAATGGGGGTGGTGAGGCACTGGAACAGGTTGCCCAGAGAACTTGTGGGTGCCCCATCCCTGGAAGTGTTCAAGGCCAGGTTGGACCAGGCTTTGAGCAACCTGGTCTAGTGGAAGATGCCCCTGCCCATGGCAGGAGGGTTGGAACTAGATGATCTTCAGAGGTCCCTTCCAAGCCAAACCATGCTATGATTCTAAGAGCCACCTGCAGCAGAGTGCCAGTGAGGGGGGAGCTGAGGCTGCTGGCACAGACAAGACCCTGCAAGGCAGCCTTGACCAGGCGTGTTTTGGTCATTGAGTTCTGGTCACTTGGACTCAATTCACTCTACAAACATATTAGATGACAAGGTCCTGGCCACTGGGAGATGATGAAAATGAGAAGGCACCTGGGGAAATCTGGGAGCAGCAAGAAAACAGAAGGTTGGAGACAAAACTGCAATTTTTAAATCCCTTTCTTCTCTGGAGTTTCACAGTCTACTAGGTTTGGTCTAAGCTGACATGAAAGAGCTGGTGTGTTTCCTGTTACATGTGAAAAATGACATACACACCAGTAACATCAATATTATTGTAATTTTTTAAAATTGGACTTCACATGTAATTTTTTACTAAAAATATGTATTTTGAGATTTATGGTTCATCTTAGCCTGGCTTTCCTCATTGAGCATGACCGGCGTTTTGGGAAGAGTGATGAGATACTGCATCTCCCAGGCAATGCCCATCGCTGCTGCCCAGAGCTGAGTCAGTAGTGCCAACGTACCACCTGCATCTTTAATAATGTCAAGCAGCTTCAAAACACTGACATCTGCTCATGAAGTTTGCAGTTTAAGTGATTTCTCAGATATGCAAGTCAACACTCTCTACCTGGAACCTTGCTTGGAAAATGTTTGACATTTCTATAGCAGGCATTTGCTCACTTAGGAAAAAATTATCCAGAGAAAATAAGGGCTTTGCTGCTCAGCCAATTCTTACGCACACCACAAGTGAGCTCCCCCATCCTCCTTTTTCTCTACGTTGTCATGTTTCTACAAGAGAGAGACACACCATGGCCATCAATCTGCTTGCGGGCTTTTCCCCTCCCGCAGGAACTCTGCCTCAGTGCACATACACTGGCATAGTTTGTTTTATTTTTGCTTGACAACTCACTAGCAGAAGACCAGTAAAACTGGGTTTTTTTCATTATTTAACTAGGGATATTTATAATTGCTCAATAATGTAACAAATCTTGTAAGGGGATTTCAATTTTCACCCAAATACCAAAATCCCTGGCAGAAGTTCAGTATTTCTTACAATCTAAGCAGACCTTTTTAAAGTCCAACTGTATTTTTAAATGTCTCATCTTTTTTTAATAGCTTTGTGTACATACTGTGGGGATTGGGCTGTATAATCACATAAAGACTTGGATAAAATCCAATCCAGATCAGCTGCTATTACAGGAACAAATCAAAGAAGGTTTGGGTTATTTTTTCCCCTTTTCTCAAAACAAGAAACAGGGCTGGAGCTGCATCGCTTGCCAGCAAGTCGGAGGTTAACGCCGGCATGCCGAATCTGTGGTTAGGTTCATCTTTTACCACCAGGCGTATTGGCCGAGAAGGGTGTGCGTGTTGCAATCACGCACACGCACACATACATGGAGAGAGGAGGCAAACAGCATGATGGCTGTGCATGGCCGTATACCAAAAAACCCCAAACCTGCCCCATACACCAAAATGGGGCTGTTTGATGCTGAGGTGGTTATAAAGCCAGGCTGGAGTCAGCACCCTGCTCGCTCAGCAACTCCAGATGTATTCAGCAACTTGCCGAATCAGGCCCTCTCCGTGCTTAAGTAAATCACAGCAGCAGCACCAACAACCCCAGTGCAGATCTGGGGGGAGGTCCCGTCCCTGCTCTCGCCACCGCGGCTTTCCCAGACTCCCATACATCAGCACCAGGGAGCAGAGCCTGATGACACAGCATGGTCCAAACACATATTTCTTCCTTATAAAACCACAGAACAAGACATTTGGCTTCTGTTACCAGAGGCCTGGGGTATAATTAATCCACCCTATCTTGCATTTTTAATTACATCTCCACTCAAGTATCTGAGTCTTTCACAACCCCAATATTTTTAAGATGCAGGAAAAATATTACAGCCCTGTTTTCACAGAGAGAGGCTGCGGCATAGAGACTCTAAGTAGGGCAAACCAGAGAAAACCCGTAGCACGACTGAGAACAGAACCCAGATGTACCCAGGGCTCATGCTTTGCTTTAAATACAGCACTAGGATCCCTCTCGTTCATGATGCCAGTATAATGGTATTTCCTCTCCTGGAATGGTGCATTCGGCTTTGGCCAGCTCCTCTCTCTCTCTCTCTCTCTCTCTCAGAAAAGTCAGAGGGAGAGAGGGAGAAAAAGGCCAGAGAAGCACAACCAAAACAATGTTCATTGTGCAGAGGACCTCCATACAAGGTGAGGAAGAGGTGCAGGAGCCCACACAGGACCACAAGGTGCCCTGCGCCCGGGGAAGCCATGGGCAGAACGGCAAGCCAGCAGCACAGGGACGGACTTCAGCCAGCTGCAGGGTACCAGGGCTCAGCATGAGGGAATTCAGGCTTAGCCTGGGTCTGCCTCTATTTCCTCCATCTCCTGGAACGAGCTGATTAACACTTTACCTACCCCAAGGCATTGGCTGCTCCAAAGACATTCTTAGACCTCTCGTATACAGGCAGTTTGCACACGGTATCATGTGTCATGATGAATGTGCTGTGAAGTCCCACCTTAGTACCATATACAATGTTCCTGGCAGAGGTAAGCCCTTAGTCAAGAAGAGCAAAGCTCAGCTTCATCAAACCTAAAGATCCTCAGGTGCACCGCAGTGGTAGAAATACAGAGTATTCTTTTTCCAAGTCTTTATTGTTCCAGCATGACCTGTCTCAAGTACTCCCACACTTAACTATGCAATGGTAAAAGAACACTTACTCAAAGGACAAAGGAAATACTTCAAAGACTTGAAAAATAGACAAGAAAATACGTTAATGGGGCCAAAATAGACTCTTCAGCGTGTTAGGGAAACACCTCCTGGAAGATTTGAAAAAATCTTCTTTCTTTAACAGAGCTTTTGACACTGTGTAATTACTTTGTGGAGCTCTTCCAGTTTATGTTCACAGCCTACAGAAAAGGGCATCTTGTTTAACAAAAATCTTGGTTTTTAGAAAGCCACATGGCTCAATATTAGAGTTGGGAACACGCACAGTTTTACTGAGGACACTGTTTTTGACTTCAGGCCTGTGTAAGAGCCACTAAAATGCAGGTACATTGCATGCTGTGCTGTAAGGTAGCTGAGCAAGGCGCACAGCGCAGGCTTGGAGGATGACGACTGCCTCCACAGCGCGGGGAAGGAGCAAAGGGGCCCCTCACCTGAGCTGGCTGCAACGCTGCATCCTCCAGCGGGTGGTGAGCCTGTGGAGGAGCAGGCAGCATACTGCCCATGCCCTGGCTGATTTATGAATGGTGTACCTTACACCCCCCTCTTCCTCCTGCCTGCCTTGCAAGGTTTCATGACCACTGCCTTCAGATGCACATAAGGAATTAAATGAAGAAGCCACAGCTGATGTCCTGACAGAGGCTGTGCCATGCTCCGTGCAGAGCTGTCAGACAGACCGTGGTGTGATGGTGGCATTGTGAAAAAGTAGCCTTGATCTAGCAGGCACACATACAGGCACCAGTGAAGATGCGCTATGGCCATCAATATGGTGAAGATCCCCAGGATCGTACCCAGCATCCCCCATGGGTCACAGACACACATGCCAAACCAGATGCTGCCACACCATCAGCATTTTTGCTCGCTCAGGCATGCCTGCTTGTGCCAGTCCTGCCAGACTGCCGAGCTGTTGGACCATGAAGGAGGACAGAAATTAAGTTCTCCATGAAGTCTGGCCCCCAAAGGAGTGGCTTTTCAGGGCATTCCTCCCAAACACAGGCAGGGAAACATAATTCCCCAGTTTCCAGGTACTTTTTCTAGGCAGCTCTCCTAGTGTTCCTGTGCCACCCCATGAGAGTCTAATGAACCTGGCAGTGGGGACAGTCATTAGACAGGCAGGTTGAGTTCCATAGGCACAAGGCCATCGGACAGAGATGGTTCAGCCCTCCATCAGCAGAGCAGCTCAGGGCTGTCAGCACCTGCCTCTATGCTTGGAGATGAGGGCGGCCAGGACAGCCCAGAGCTTCATCAGAGCCCAGGGCTGCTTCAGCTCTTTCATCCCAAACACCACAAATCCCAAAGGCATCGTCTCCTCCACCACATCCAGATTCTTTTGCCTCTGGAAGCTGAGGTGACCTTGCCTTCCTGACACGACCTCCTTTGACTTGCACCTTCGTCTCCGAGAAGTCCTGTTTTCCATCTAGGCATACGCAGTGGTCTTAGCAATTTGTTCTCCTTAAAGCCCGGAGTCCTCTGTGAGAAAGCGTCTTTTCCCACATCTGCAGGTCTTGTACTCACTTTGAAATCTGAGATATACTTATGGTTCTGCTCCATTGCTTTGTGCACATGTTAATGTGAATGTGGGATTTCCATGCAACTTGAGACGGAAATTTCCTTTGGTATCAACATCCATGATGTGCTTGAACCCTGTAGCTCAGGATCCCTTGGCAGCCTCTGTCACCCATTTTTAGTTTGCACAGCTCTCTCCTCTACCATTTACTCTCTCATGCTTGTGAGGAGCATCCAATAAACATTTGCCAATTATCTCTCAAAATCTTTTCAGCATGATATCTATGAAAAGCTTTCTAAAGGCCAGTGTTTGCTATTTATGATGCTAGTTCTGTCTCCCTGTTCCCTCAGCCCCAGGTCTGCCTGTACTGTAAACTGCCTGGGCAGGACCAATGCTTGTCCTTTCTTTGGCACAAGGGGATGATAGTCCAGGATGACTGACACTCTGTGAGACAATAATAAAAGTGGTAAACAAATAATCAGACTAATGCAGGGGAAAGTACTTACTGGAACACTGGTAGGAGAGAACAAGCAATTCCTTGAAAAAGCAAGTTATTTCAAGCACCATCTTCCTTCACCCAAATCAAGCCATCAGGACCTACACTGGTTTGACTGAACATGTTCGCCCTCATCAGAACCTGCTTCCCCACTAACTCTTCAACTTCTGATACTCTTCACTTTGAGATCCCACAAACATAAATCAATTAGAAATAAAATTTAATTTACAACATCAAAACTAGTCACATTTGGAAACTGTCTAATTCCCTGATGCTCAAAAGCACATCACATTATAATTTATCAACCATCACATTTTTAATGTCAGACATTTGTCATAAAATCACCATTAAATTGGTATCTAATGGCTTCTAATAAATGTCAAAATGAACTTGCAGATGCCTATTTGAAATATATTAGGAGCCATTAAACAGCAATTAAAAGGAAGTTTCACAAATAATATTTTATATTAGATATGTCGCAGAGCCACGCAAGGAAGAGACAGTGACATTTTGAGGAACCTCTGAAAACACTTCCTCGTGCCACATATTTCTGCAACGATGGACTGCGTACCTCCCCGGAGAGCAACCCATGCTTCCTGGGCATCCAGAGCCCTCCCTGCAGGATGAGGCCCTGGCCCCTCATGATGTGGATGCTGTGAGTCACCGCCATGAGGCTCAGCATGGATGGTATGTGGGGTAACAACGTTATCGCCTCTCACCCTCATCCCCTTCTGCTCTGGAGGCAGAAAGGTGGCCCAGACCCTTCCCCAGCATTGCCCTCCAGGCTGCCAGGAGGTGCTGGGGCAGGCAGGGATGTGGTGAGAGGGGAGAGCTGCCAGTGGGGGGAGAGACAAACGGGGAAGTGACATTTGCTGGTGTTTAGAGGTGATAGGCAGGGGAAGATCTCCAAGGGGCGTGTAGAAGATTTAGGGAAGGATGAGTGGAGAAGGGGACATGAACAGCCACTGTCCCTCTGCAAATGTGAGGTGAGTGAGAAAGAGAGGTACAAAGTTGGGTAGAGGGACAACCTGAGGCCACCTAGTACTGAAGTTTGCATATGTACTACACCCTGAAGTGTGCACGGCTTACTGCTGACTTAAAGAAGAGAGCTCACACTGCTGGCACCACCCTTCCTACCACCTTTTTCTCCAGTCCACATATTAACAAAACTCAGTGTGGTTGGTGCAGTCTGGTATGAGCACATCCCAGGCTCTCTCAGGAGGGCACTGAAGACCACCTTCGCCTTCTGGCTCAAAGCTTTCCAGAAGCAGTTGTGCGCTGAGAGCCATTGATGGTCCGTGTTATGCCCATGAGTCCATGCTCCTTCTGTTCTGGAGCTGTGCTTTAAAAGGTGTATCTTATGAACATGTTAAGTACATGTACTCACGTATATATGATTTGTATAAAATATATATAATCTCATTAAATATATGCCCAGGCCTGATGTACTTGGTTTCTCTTGCAACACAAAGCTTACTTTCATCTGCTATACCTTAAAAATGTCTGACAAACATTTAACCTTTAAACATGAACAAGAATTTCATAGTATTCACATGCCTATATCATCCAGCCACAGCTTAGAAATAGTTAAAAAGAAGAATTTAATCCCGGCTTGTTCCATTCCAATGTCAGGTTCCCTTAAAAGAGCAGCTTGCTTTCTGCCATTGTTTTTTTTCATGTTAGCCCTCACAAACAGGAGGGAGGGAGGGATAGGACGAGATGTGACCATTAATCCTGCCAGGGCTCAGGCCAGTGCGGTAAGAATTAGGTAAGCGGGAGGGAGCCCAATGGGGACAGCACGTTCTGGCGTGGTCGGGAGAGCGAGCAACAAACCAGCGCCTTACACAAGTAGGTATCAGCAGCCAGTAATAGATCCATTGTGTCAGTACACAAATATGTTGTTATGCTCCACCTTCCGTCCTATTTGTTTCTTACAGTACTATGGCTACTTTCCTCTCCCATTTACGCAGCCGAGAATTGGTCCTGACACAGAGAAGCAAGAAAAAAATCCCGTTCCCCCCACCCTCCTCGTCGCTCACGCTGTAAAGGACCTGTTTATACAACTGTGGAAGAGGGTGTGTATTTGCATATTAAATGGGATCAAGAAAATATGTAACATATGTTGCAAACAGAATTAATGTCTAAACACGCATGTAAACCTGGGCTAACGGGTCCTGCCAAAATATTTTAACCATCTGTTTTTACTTAGCTGTTTTTGAACAAATTATGTTTATTATGTTAATTTATTTTACTGTCAACAACACCAAATGACAGAGTTGCTGCTAAACAACATCATTATATATCACATTCTGGCATAATACCAGCAGGTTTTTTTAATGCGACGGGAATAAATGCATATTAAAATGTCAATTTGTTTAAAATCTAGTTCGGGATGGTAAATACATCTGCACAAATTCATCGTGTTCCAACAGACACTGTTTGCACGGAGACTACTTAAAGATAAGGCGCTTTGACAGGACTTGGAGAAAGAGGCAGGAGCACAGAGATCCTTCCTGGCCTCCTGGCTCCAGCTTTGAGGTTGATCCCAAGAGAAGGGGAAGGGAGGGAGTGAAGAGGGGCTAATACACATTTTAAGAAGTTGTGATTAAACTTCCCGTGAGTCTATCTTCATTTGCAGCATCCAGAAAATCTCACTTAGAGGAAGAAAAACTGAAATTGAGATCAACCACGAAATAATATTGATCTTCATCCCAGGTCCACGTCCTGTTCCCCAGCACATGCTGTTTGTGTCTGGACAGGAGTCTCTGCCCCCCACGCTCTGCCCCTGGCTGATGCAGGGCAGGGACACTCAGTGCCGCAGGCAGCTACTGCTGCAAGCCCACGTCCAGTGCGCGAGGGCAGTGAGGGATGCTCTGGAGGCCACAACATCCTCTCAAAAATCCCCCAGCAAAGAAGTTGCATGGTATCTTCTGGATCAGCTCCTTTCTCTCGCTCAAATAATTTTCTGCTTGTTGCCCCAAAGCAAATCTTTGTTTCAGCAG
>NW_008824941.1:604446-626215 GCF_000699105.1 Pygoscelis adeliae
AGGATTTTTTTGCTGCCCCCCCCAAGAAGAAAGATTTCTTCTCTGGAAGGGGAGGGTCCGTCGGTGGCTTCCTCGCCCTCCTGGCTGCCCCCCTTCACTGTCCACAAGTGCAGAATCATTCCTCTTCCCATTTCCAAAGTCAGTACCTGTTCTCCTAAATCAGTCTGCTCCCCAGAGACCTGTTCCTATGCAGACAGTTGCTCACACCTTCCCTAACAAAAGCAACTTTTTCTCTAAATAGCTGGTGCTAAATCCCATCTTCTCCCACACAGGCAGTGTGATCTTCTCCTCTGGCCATGTTTCCCTTCCAGTACTGTTCATGGGATGTAGGCTGCTTTTCTTGCCTTATTCCCCTCTCAGGGCCACGCTCGGGGGGCTGACCTTCCCTCACATGGTGAAGGGACCCTGATTCTTCCAGCTCGGGGCCTGCACACGCTTTTACACCACTCCACAGGCAGGTCAGGGAAGTGGCCAGGAAACGCCAACCTACCTCAATTCATCCTTTGCAGCGGTGGGAAAATAGGCTATGGCCCCGTACAGCTGGAAGCAGAGATTCTTATGTGCTCCAGAAGACAACTAGAAAAAATGGAGAAGTGGGGAATCCTCTGGGTGTTGAGCCAAAAAACAGAAAGAAGACAGACTGACTTTCCCACCCAAATATTCCTCCTTTCTCTCTTGTGCCCACATCCAAAGTGCTGAATCCCAAACACCACCCTCACCTCCATCTAGCGCAGACCTCTGGGGCTGTCTCAGTGATGGCCAGGTAGTATAAACACAGCAACTGGGACATGGTAGGAAAGGCTATGGCATTTTCCCTGCTGTTTTTATATGGATGTCAGAGAGGAGAAGAGAGAGCAAAATGAGCCTGAAGTCTTCAGAAACACTGAAGAACAGAATGGAACAAGATGAAAGGGGAACAAGTGGAAAAGCCCAAGATGAGACCACAAGCGTAAGGAGTGCTCTCTGGCCATCATGAACCACACTGCTTCCAAGAGTTTGCTCCGGGAGCTGAAGGAACTCGTGACATATAAGCCAGTGACAATGTGATATATTACAGGATATGGTACAACATAAAATACAATCAGACCACGGTCCTGCAAAGACCCATGCATATGCGTAACGATGCACATGAACGGTCCTGCTGAGGCCCAGAGAATTACTCCAGTGCAGATGGTTGAACACATGCGCAAAACCTTGCAGAACTGGAGCCCAGGAGAGGTATGGTCAAGGAGGAACTCTCCTGCCCTGAGAAATCCTAACACAGCGTAACACTGCCTCTGATACTGAATCAATTAGCTGAGAAGCAATCAGTAAGGAAATATGATATTTCTTTCTGGGGATTAAGGAGCAGGCATCTTGGGACAAGATTTTGTTTAAGACAAGGAACAGGCTCCTTTTGATTAACCTCAGCCTTTTGAGAAAGTATAGCAAAGAAATACTGTGCACATAAATATTTTGATATCTCGCTAACAAATATTATAAGCCATGCCACCTTTGTTTAAACGCCCTTCCCCATCATGACAAGGGCTGTTCACGCAGGGTGGTAGAGGAATCATTGTTTATAACGTCCACAATAGCACTAGACTTTGTCAAGTGCAGCGACATGTGAGAGGCAATGCCACGTGGTGCAAAGCTTGGGAGAATTCCCCCTCCCCTCTCTAAATTCTGGTTTTATGAAGAGAAAGGTTACATGGTTTATATTTCAGGAGTTGAAGTCCTGAGAAAATAAACCTCAGTCCAAGTACTTGTCCAGCATACAACAGATATTCCATAAAATGTATGGGCTGATTTCACGCATATGGCTGCTCATTTTACAAGGGGATGATTAAGATGGTCATGGTTATGTTGGCTTTTAGTCCACAAATGCCTCAGCTGTTCTGGATTCATTTAAAATCATAATGTACCTCTGTGTACAAAAAGCAAGCAGCCAGCACTCCTCTGCTCTCGCCGTCCTGCAAATCCAGCTCTGTGCTTTTGACGGTGTTTCCAACATGGTTCATTAGTCGCTATTGACTTACGCGGTCCATCTCTTTCTTCTCACAGCCTGCCATCTCCCTCTGCTCTGGCACCAAAGAGACCCGGGGAGTGGGCAGGGCTGCCTTTGGGAAGAGATGA
Organism: Pygoscelis adeliae; assembly: GCF_000699105.1. Taxonomy (NCBI): domain Eukaryota; kingdom Metazoa; phylum Chordata; class Aves; order Sphenisciformes; family Spheniscidae; genus Pygoscelis; species Pygoscelis adeliae. The sequence goes on from NW_008824941.1 coordinate 606,562, forward strand.
ATTTTTATTGCAGTGTGCTGGCTTCCACCCCCCTTCCTGCTGCTTTTCTTGCTCTTTGATATTTCCCGACCGGCATTTCGCAGCCTGCCTCCCGAGGGATGCCAGCCTGCCCTGCCCTGGCCTTCCAGCCAGAGCGTGCCGAGCCGCTCTGTCGGTGCTTTCAGAGGAGTAATTTGTTGAGAAGAATTGTTACTAGGGGGAGTGCAGTTCAAAAGTGCTTTCCCGCCCCCCAAGACTGAAACTTCAGCACTTGCACCTCAACCCAAAAGAGAAACATGCCTGGCACCATCAGGAGAACCAGTCTTTCCCCCCTGGGGATGGAGAAGGCTTTTGTGGTATGTTTTGGGTGGTGCATCGTTGCGCAATGTTATTCCTGACGTACCCCATCCCCTCCCCAGGAGTCATGCAGAGAGTGATTAAAATGGCAGGCTGTGACTCAAAAAACATAACCACCTTTTCCCATTTTAATCTGATTTGGTCATCTCAGGCTTTTCATGCACACTCTATTTGATACTTCCTGCTTCAGAGGTTTTTCTTGCTGCAGCTGCCCAGCATCCCTTCCCCCCACCCTCCTCCACATCTTTTCCTGCACTTGGTTTATCTCTTCACTGTAAAAAGGAAAGGCATTTATTGCTTCGTTCACATTAAGTGATTATCATGTAACAGAAATAAACTGCTTGTTCCTATATAATCACAGATTGCTTTGCAGAACGCAGGCTTCAAACAGCAGAGGTAGAAGTCTGCAATGTTTTCCTCTGAAGCGACCTTCATTTCTTAAAAAAACCCAACAAAACAAACCCTAAAACCCTTAAGTCAGAATCTTCCCGCAACTGCAGCTGATTTCCTGTGTAAACTAAAACCATGTGATATTCCATAAATGCTTCCAGCTCTAAATTACAGGAAATGAAAACCATCATGGAAAAGGAAAGCTTTGGACTAAATTCCCAGATCAGATATCATTATAACTCCATTTCAGTCTGATTACAATTTGGATGCTTTCTAACATACCTGTTAGTAATTAAAGGGGCTGATAACAGCTGATAGAGCGCAATGTCACCAAGGGCCCTGCTGCAGGACAGAGACATCTTCCACACCCAGGGCAAAGCCTCAGAGGTGCCACAGCTGAAATCATGAGCTGAGGTTGATCAAGGGAAGCATTTTTACATAGCCTTTGTGAAGGTCAGGCTCTGAACTTTCAACTGCATTAAACTGCGTGTGCCATACACAGTCACGTTTTGCAATTAGCTGGCCACACACCCACGTCTGCACATGTACATGCTGTTTCACCGTCACGGGCTGAAAGGCTGTGCAGCTCTTCATTGCCCAGTAACGTGTTTTGCAATAAGAAAGAAAGAGTTGTGCAAGGGAATATGAGCCGGTGCTGGTACAGAGAATATACGCTACAAGAGCATAGGGAAAAAAAAAATATATGCTTGGTCCTTTGGCAGTGGTGCTGTCTACTGCTACTTAGAGCCCGAGGGCTGCTCTCATCCCGCGGAGAGCTGTGGGAGAGATTTAAGTCCTGTTTGCATGCTACTGTGATATGCACCATGCAGTCTGAACGTGCAGGAGATCTCCATGTTTTCCCCATAGGCCCCTGGTCAGAGAGCACCCACAGCCCCCATAGCTGCGATGAACACACCACATCATAGTTAACAGCCCTCTGCCTTTCAGGTGGATTCTCTGTAGCTCTGACTTGCTGGCAAGACAAGTGGCCAAGCTGAGATTTATGGACACTTGTCCCAGTGTTCTCATCCCGTAAATGACTGCAGAAAGGGGATTTTCATTCCTGTGACCAGCACATTCTCTTCATTTCTGCAGAGTATCTGTGTCCTTCAAGGCACTAAATCAGCCTGGCACTGCTAAGAAATAGGGACTTCAATTAAACAAATTAATTGCAATGCTCTTATACAATGTGTTAATTGATATGCTAGGAGATTTTTTTTAGTTTGTTCAGCCAAGAACATGATAATTTTCCTTTTGAACTGATGCAGGGAATAATTACCAGACTGAAAAGAAGTTGAGGCAAAGTACTCATTTTAAGGACAGTTCTTGGGTACGCTATTATTCATTTCTTTTTTCAAATGGCACAGGAGCAAAGCATCATTCTTACTATTGGAAGGGAGTCTTGCTGGGTGTCAGACCGATGTCTGTACACCAGTCACCCTTTCAGACGTTTTAACCGTTGCTGTCACTTCTTTACAGGTAAAACATTTGGGGCAGTCCCTAGCGCCTGTGGATGTTAAATTCTAGGCTGTCCTGTTCCTGGTATTATGAAAGCACTTCTATAAACAGGAGTATCTCAGCCATCAATATATCATTCACATGTAGGTCTGCATTGATTTCTATCTTGTTACCAGAATGAGGCAGATGCTCCAATAGGGCAAAGGGTCACGTGCCCGATGCCAAAGGAACCTAGACAATTTGCACAAATTGAGGACTCAGCCAATAGTTTTTATACGCTGTTCTCGCTGAACGTCCCAAATGAGAGGCTTCAGTGCCAGCAAAATCATTAAAGTGAACAGCTTTGCCTCGTTCCCTACCCAGCAGACATTTCTGTTAGGGTAGGTCATTAGTTATTCCTGAGGTTGTTAGGTTATCCCATTGAATCTTAATCCATCTAATTCATCCCAGCACACTCCCATTTGTTTCTAGTGCTTGCCTTTTAAAATACCATTAAATCATGTCAAAGGCCTTCTCTGCACCTGCCAAGAAAGCTGCATGCATTCTCCAATTTTCTTTGCCAGGTGAATTGTATTTAGTATATTCCTGGAGAAGACAGCTGACTGCAAATCCTACTTCTCCTTCTCCTATTTCTCCTTCCCAAGCACACTTCCTCACATGCACTGGGGGATTTTAACTTTAAGATACCCAGCTCAGCCTGGGCTCAAGTCAATCAGTGTTGTCCTGAACAGATGCTGGCAGGTTTCCATTGCCTCGAGCTAGCTTGGGTGTCCCACTTTCTCTTGCTGAGATAAGAAGTTATCGGGGGAAGAAAGAGGAAACTTATTGCCTTTGATAGTGTAATGCAAAAATAAAGAAATCCCAACAAAACCTGCCCTTCTTGTGCATAAAACCCTTTGGTTAAAATTCTTAGCAGGATACTAAAAATAGAGAAACTCCACTGAGATCAGTGCACAGCTTTAAACCAAACATATAAATTAGTGAAGAAATGGCATTCTCAGTCCTAGATAGCTTGTAGTGGATTAGACCAAAGCTCTTACGGAACAAAGGAACCTAAAAAAAACCCTAATCTCACTTTGAAGGAAAAAAGTCTCTGATCACTCCACCTGCCACTTCTCTCTGTGCCAAGAAAAACTCGAGTATACACCAAAAATACTGAAGGAGAGTTGAGTGTTGCGTTAAATTTATGTACCACTAGAGACTAGGGTTGAATGTGCTGACTGAACTTATTCTAATAACTTAGATGGGAAAAATCCATACTGCAAATCACCTTACTTAGGTTGGTTTAACGAGAACTATTTACCCAAGAAAGAAAAACCCCTGAGTGCTGATTGCTTGCTTTCTCACCCAAGAAGCAAGAAATACACATGGACAGAGCCTGATAACTTTTTCTAGCTGCAAAAGACAACAGAAGAAGAAGGGGAATAGTTTGTTAGACCGAGTAAAGGATTTTCCACAGAAAACAAGCAGGATTTGCAGAGAGCCATTGTTTGTGCATGTGTCATTGATTAAATGTTTACAATTGGTACAAGATTTGAAGGCACACAGGGAACCAGGACGTCCTGGGGTTGTGCTGATGTTGCCTTAGTCATCATGGTGAACCTTAGGGAGTGTGTTGGGCCTTGTATTTCTGAGGCCACGCGGCTGGGCCAGACCTCCCTGCTCTCGGGCCACGATGTGCCTGTTACCTTATGGCAATGCTTGTTTGCAGGCTCTCAGCTTATGGATACGCTTACACTGTGGATGTTGGTTTGGGGGAGTGGGCAAGCGGCACGGGCTGGAGATGGACAAGGTACACAAACGCAGGGGGTAAATGGGTTGCTGCAGCCGCATTCATTGCCAGTGATTATAGGGCAAAAGTCACCTCCACCCTGAATTACATTAGTTGAAGAGAGCAGTCCCCTCATCTCACATGGCCAGGCCGTGTCCCCACACTTTGTCCAGTGAGACCCGTGCACGAAGATCATGTCCTGCGTGTTGGGATGAGGAGTTAGGGGGCACCCTTGGGAGGACCTGGGGGGTGTGGGGCAGGGAGAGGGCGAAGGGGCTAAAGCTAGAGCAGGGCCCTGGGGAGGCTCAGCACCAAAGATGGGCAAACCTGCTTTAATTAAAAATTCAGGACTTTGAAACCTTGCTGGGAAGCCAGAGTATCCAAGGGCGGCGTTCGCTGCAGCTGTGGTCTGTAGCAGCTTGTCCGGTGCCTGTGCCCACACAGGGGGTCTCCGCTGAAATTGCCAGGGAGGTTTCTAATTAGCACCAATTGAGGCAAGTTATTTTGGGGTTTTAATCGGGCAGACATGCCTCCCCTGGGAAGCAGCATGGGACCACCCGCTCGCATTGCATAAGCCACCAAAAAAACATTAAACTTCTAGTAACCACTCTCAATCACTACCAACCCACACTAGATTTGAACCATCCACCGAAAGGTGAAAGGTTAATGTGAGCTAATTTTTTAAATCATTGCTGTAACATTAGGAAGAAGCTCTGTTAACCTTTTGGGGACTGCTGACTTACTGCCTGGTGTTCGTTTGGCTGATCCTACAGGCTACAATCATGATAGGGTAGTTTCCCAAGAGAACAAATAAAATCCAGGAGGCACATTTTTCTTCTCAGTGCTTGCCTGCTCTAACACTGAACCCTTCATTAAAAATGTGATAAGCCATGCAATATATTTTCCTGTATATTATAGCCTTTAATCTTTAATGTTAATGACAGAAATGTTACCATTAGCAGGACTGTATTTTGCTCCACACTTTAGACATTCTTTTGTAACCACGTTTTCCCGTCCTCTTTCAGGCAGATGGTAACTATTTCAGCTTGAATTCCTTTTTATATTAACATAAAGAGAATTTGAAAAAACAAACTAAGCTATAATATAACTAAAATAGAAGAACTTATGGCAGCGAAATGTCAAACACTTTTTTCCTAGCCATGACCACCCTTTGATTTCGCTGTTACTAGGTGTGTGCCTTGAAACTGAAGTCAGTTTTGTAAATACTGCTGACGAAGAGGAATCAATCCACCTCAATCACCAAGTCACGCTGACTTGAATTGTGCACTGCACAGATCTTAGAGGACAAATTATTGGCTGACCGGTTGGAAAATTCATGTGTTTACGAAGCATGTGAAAGCCATGTTGGAGAGTAGGGCTTGGTCCAACAATCAATAACAAGGCTGGTAAAGAAGGAATTCCTGAAGTCTAAACCCAGCTACATGTTTCTCTGTGTCCTTTACACAATTCCTTGCATCTTCCTTTGTAGCTTTGACCTTTGTAGCTGTTAAATGTTGATAATGACACTGATGCCTGTATGTCACACCAGTTTTGCGAGGAGTCATTAACTGTGTTCCGTCTACTTACAAGGTTAGCTTCACATTTCCAGTACAGTTACGGCCAACACCCCAGAAATGCTATGGCACTAACCACAACTCTTCTCAAGGTAGGAAAGCAGTCATGAAGAAATACATCGAATCTGAGGTAGGGACCGGGGGGTGGGGGCACAAGGAGTATCTCTCTTATTTATGTGCAGGGTGTCAAGCGTAAGAGGGTCCAGTCTGCTGTGTGACATTGCTGTGCCCATAGGGACATGGGAGAAAGAAGCAAGGATTTCAGTCCTCGCCTTGATCCAGAGAGGGTTTCCTTTAAAAATGATCTTTCAAGCAGGAGGCTTGGGGATGTGTGATACCCTCCCACCACCTCCAGCCCTCCCTGCAGGCAATTCCTCAGTCCTTGGCAGTGGCTGAGGGGTACCTGGAGCACCAAGGTGTGTTCTGACCAGGAGGCACCCGTGGACTTGAATAGCCAGTCTAGGGGATGGCCAGGGAACAGTGACCTGCATGGCAGGCAGTGGTTTTCACAGCTCATGAGCTTCCTGGAGGTGTCAGAGCAGGGACAGGTTTTAAGAAAGGAGATGGACATTTGGGTACTACGGCCTCCAGTGACTTCTGTTCCTTCATTAAGTCTAAGAAAGGGGATGAGGCACCCATGTGATGACAGACATCAGTGACACTATCACAGGCAAGGACAAGTGATAAACTGCTGACAATGGAGCAGAGGGGAAAGGGTCTGCTCCTGCAGTGGCCCCGCTTTCCTCTTCTCTGGACACTGTGTCTGTGGCCTGAGACATCTCCTTGCCACCCTGATCTGCAGGAGGGGTGCAAGCACAGTTCCTCCTGCTTTGAATCATAGTTTAATCCTGTTGTCATGGGCTGTATATCTCATTCTTGAAAATCATTACATCTTAGCACTAAAACCTTTCTCCAGGCACCTCAGCTCCCTGGAGCAACACTCCTCCATGCCTGGACTGTAACGTGAGTTTGAGCCACAGCACACTGGGGAGCAGCAGGGTTGTGCGAGGAGCCCAAAGCTGCGTGCTGCTTGGCATGAAGCCGAAGGGGCAACTCTTGCCTGGTTAACATGTGCCTGGTGAGCCATGGGCTCTGTGTCACAGAGAGCGCTCTCCCTGGCAGAGTGCAGGTAAGCTGGTCACTGGTGAGCTGCTGGTGGTGAGCCTTCTGATGGTGGGTTTGGGTGACAGGGACAGGACAGAGCCTTCCCGGAGCCAACAGCAGAGGCAAAACTTGGTGAAACTCCTGAGCGCAGGAAGGCACAGGGTCACCTCTGCTTGAGGAAAGCCCAGCTGCTGTCCAGCCCTTGGCCAGCAGTGGTAGCAGGACCAGGACTGCCCTGCCCAGCTGGGGGAAAATCTAGCGAAATAGAGATGCTGCCAACAAGCACACCAGTCCCCATGATCACAAGGCACGAACCCCTGCTGAGCTGCATAAACCTGAGCCCAGTGCATTTACCCCCACAAAAGCAGGGGAAGAGCTCTGGCTAGTGGGCACCACCTGAGCTGCTGTGGGCTATTTTGCAGAGTCAGGGGCCTGAAGGCTAATGCAGCCATCTGATGGGAGCAAGAACCACCAAGGATAACAATCCTCCTTACCCTGAATAAACAGAAAAGTGCGCCTTTCACAAGCTGGAGTAATTCAAAACTAATGGAGGACATCCAGCTCTTTCGCAACACTTCAGAAATGTTTCACCTTAATGCTACTAACAACATTTTACTGAAGTGGATCACAGCACTCACATTCGACTAGTTTTTATGTCTTAAGTGTGAGCTCCGCTTTTGATGTCGCTACTCATAGACATGTGCATGTATGCTTAGCTATAGTGGTGTATCCATTATGTGTCTAGATGATCTTGAAGGGAGTATAAAATTAGGTAGACGTGGATTATTAAGAGTCTTATTTTGAGAAATTGTTTACCTGTGTGCACACATACTCTGCTAAATATATGTCATGAACTCTGGGGGAATAGGTAGATGGGTGTATTTATTTATCACTACTTATGAATAGACATTTGAAAGCAGGATGTGTCTTCCCTATTTACCAGACTTTGACACCAGGAATATGGTATTTCAAATAAAAAAACAGCTTCTCAGAGTATCAGGTTATGCTGAGAAATTTGTTCAGGAATTCTGAGATTTTTTTTCAAAAAGTTACTCATTTGAAAGCGGTCACAGCCACTTGTTCTGCCTTGGCCTTCCAGTGAGGGCACGTGAGCCGCGAGGGCAGCAGGGAAGAGGCATCTGCCTCTGTTGGGTATTTTTCTGGTTTTTGGCATTTTTTAAGGCAGGGACCATTACTGTTCTACTGAATTTAATGTTGGCAGTGAGTGCAAATGAGATCTGAATATCAAATCAAACCTTTCCTGAATTAGGCTCAGCTGAGATGGGACAGGTCTCTGGCTGTGCAATAGGGGACTTAGAGACCTATCATTACTTCTGAAAATATAAGCCCCTACAACCCGCCAGGCTTCTGCATAGTTAGGTGATTTTTTCCCTATTTTTTTCTATACTACATGTGGTCCTGAACACCACATGTTTTAGGTATTGACGGACCTTTTATGCCTCTTATCTGTAATTTTTACTATTAATTTTAAGCACACAAAGCTAATATTTGAAGATCAGCAGCCTCATATCCACAGTCCTTTTTTGAGGAAAACCCGAACTTTTCAAAATTCCATTTAAAATTCAAGCGGTGGCAACGTGTAAGGGCTGTAACTACCGAGGGTCCTGCAATACGGGGACAGCCCCAAGTAGCCATTCAATGGAAGGATGCTCTCATTAAAGCCTTCATGTGCCTGACCCAATAAATCAGTATTGTTTCAATCTTCTATTTTCATTAACAGCTTTATATTATAGGGTTGACATCATAAATCTTAACGGCCGCTGAGGCTCTGTTGTGATTGATAGTGTCAATGTTTTTCTGTTACTCGCACTTGCAGCTATCGTCGGTGTGATCCCTGCTACCGTGTCTGGAGGGTGTTCTATACACCAAATATTGGCATCCTTTTCTGGATTTAGTGGAATATTCCTTGCAACTATAATGCAGTAGTGTTAAAATTTAGGCAGTGATCCATATCCAGCAGAACAAACATTAAATCAGCAATGGGCTTAATTAGCACAAGGCGAGAAACTTTTGCCCTCCAAGGAGCTGCAGGGCTCTTCCTCGGGAAGAGAAGGAGGCATATGGAGCCTCCTTGTTGTCATCAGTTTGGTTACAATTTATTTTGTTACATAAAGCTCCTGTCTGGGGGATTTTATCTGTATATTTCCCTGTAAATCAGTATGCACTTTAGCATGCTTAGTAAATAATAACAATAAATATTAATTATAGGCAGTTCTGGTTTTATCACACCATACCTGTCAAAAGCCAAAACTTTACTTCTTCCTTTACTATAATATTATAAAATAATTACTCCGTTTTCCAATCTTTTACCGGACAGCTGAATATAAATAATCTCCCATTTTTGTTTCTTGGACTCTCAACAGCTTGATCTCTGCTACTAATGTCTTCTTATGTCTCCAGAGGGAATAAAGCAGAAGAAGGAAGATAATGATTTAATCAAAGACAACTCAAATAGTAGTTTTGCTGTGCAGACAGAAATAGAGTTATTGGTTCTCTCAGGATTCCTTTTTAAGAACCATAAAAAAAATACCGCACTTAAGAAATAAGAGTTAATACACACTTCTAAGAAGTGTTTTTCTATTTGAGGAAAGGATTGAACTCTAATACATTATTGGTGGAATCTTAAAACATTTATGATGTTGTAAAGACAAGGTTTTTATTATACATTTTATCTTCACTTCTTCATTTATTCCCTGCAGTAAAATCAAATAATCGGTAATAGCCTGATATTTTGCTGCCGTAAAATGGAGCCTAAACAACCCATGAAAGTGGAAAATTGTTCGAGTAACGTGTGAACCTTTAGTGATTGAACTTTAACTAAGTAATGGACTAGAGGAGGTACTGATCAGACGTTTTATGTTACTCCAAGGTCTCTTTCTCTCATTTTAAAGTGCTACTGGCATAAACAAGTACGGAGAAGTCTTCATGCCATTAGCATTGCCGGACAGTAGCATTTTCAAAATGGGTTTTCCACATGTCTTCTTTTCTACTTGGGAGAAAATGATACGATCAAAGCTATTATACGAAGGATATCAGATACTACAAATGAGGTATCTGCTTACTGCCCAGCAGCAAAAATATGTGCATTACTGAGACAATTTATTTCAGGACTCCTTTCTCACTTTTTAGTGGTGTTAACTGGAAATTACTAGGGAACTTGCAAGTGTAAATTTGGTCTGAATTGCTGGAGACTAACTAAATGAAAGGTGAATTTAGAGTAAAAATAGTATAAGCAGCTTAAAGGCTTATAACTATAGATGAAAGATTATATTCTGCATGGGAGTTTTGCAGGCAACGCAGGCAAAAGTGTTCAATGTCACTAACCAGTTTGTCTCTTTCCATCACCGAAAAAATGTGTATTTTAGGATGAGAAACCTCAGCAAATAAAGATGGAAATGTTACAAGCTGCTGGAGTACCTCATTTTCTTTTAACCCTGTACCATTTTGCAAGTACTTTTTTAGTTCCCTTTCTAAAAAATAAATAAATGCAGACTGTGCTAGTTAATAGCATTAAAAGCATCAGCCTGCTCTGCTGGCTGGATCTGGATCAAACAGTGGAGATCAAAAAGAATATAAATGTACCTGATATTCCAGCATATCCAGAGATAAACAGCATGCAATAGAAGGACTGAAGAGAAGAAGAATATATGTTGAGTATTTTTATTCCCAATGTTCCTTCACAGTTACTGGATTAACTCACCCTTCATCCCATCTTTACTCATTCAGATCTTGACTCTTTTATCCTCTGCTGGCAAATTGAAGGTCTGCCTTGTGGTCAGAGGTCACTGAATTAATCACTTTAAACAAGAGCTTTGCTGAGGTTTCAGAATTTCTAGTGTGACCTATTTCTCCTTTCTGTTTTCCACAGCTTTCCCAGCTTTTCCCCTGTTGTTTGTAAAGGAAAAATCAGTGGAATGAGATCAGGAGTCAGAAAGTGCCAGGAAATGAGCAGTCTTGTGGCCCAGCTTACAGGAAAGTGAGTGGCTCGTACTCCCAAGCCAGGAGGGCTGGCTTGGTTGCCAGCATCTCTCTGGTGCAGGATCTGGCTGCAGCAGTAGAGGAGGTAGTGACGCACAGTGCCGGGGTGACTGCCAGTGGGACTTGCACGCTGAGCGATGCAGCAAAGCCCTAGATGACAAGTCTCCTCCTAACGTTAACATTGGCATCCACCCTTTAGTCCCAGCAGCTGCAGTGAGAAGATCCCTACCCAGTTAGCCAGTTCAACCAACTGGAAATGCAAGATTCTTAATCTTACACCCAATATAGTTTTCAAATTACCATTATATGAGCATTGGAGTTGCTTAGGATTTGATGGTTTTCTTTGTTAGGTACCAATAATCGGCTCTGCAGGGAGCAAATCACCAAAATAAAAGAAATCCTTGACCCAAAATGTTTTGGAAGCCTGAACTGTGACCAGACAAGATGAATCAAGAGGAATTCATGCCTGCTTTGCTACAGAAATTGAGCCATGGGGACTGCACTCGTACAGCGGTACTGTTTGCAGAGCGGTTGAGTCTCTTCAGTGCAGACACTGCAGCGGCAGTGTGCATGCACAGGGACGAGTGTGAGCTAAATTATCGCCAGGTACTTCGGTACAGCAGAAATGTGTCCCCTTTCATGCACTGTACGTATCACCTCTATAGCTAAGCAGTAACTCTGGTAACAGAAGTTGCCATCCTGCATGTCTATACCATAAATAGTGTTCCTAATATGAAAGTGCTGTGTGCACTTTACCTAGAGACCAGACAGTGGTAGTGGTGACTACCACGGTGACGGTAAGGGTGTAGACATATATTTATTTTCACGGTGGTTTATGCCACATGGGCAAGAATAAGTCAACTGGAAGAAAACCAGCCTGTTTTTTTTCTCAGGTTTATTTTCCAGCTGACTCCATCCCCCTTTGCAGGTCCCCAGTGCAACCGCACAAATGGACGTGTGCTTGGGCAGGGTGGACAGAGAGGGTTAGCAAGGGTCCTGGGGGATACGTGGGCAGGACTGTCCTTGGATGCCAAAATGCTCCTAGTGCCTCGTTTATTGACTTGTCTTTTGGTCCAGAGGCTTCCCCTTTTGCAGTCTTCTCTCTTGTAACATAGCAGGGGGAGCAATTTCCACGTGCATTAATATTCCAGGGGCATCACAGCAGCAGCAAATCCTTTGAAGAGTAGAGAAGCTCTTTCTAGCTATTTCCCTTTGGAGCCAATTCCAACACAAATCTGCGGCTGAACAACTGTCCAGTGACTAAATGCAACAATTGTACCTTGACCAGTTGCAATATTGCACTCAGGACTTTTGTATATACTCAATTTCCACTGAACCAAATAGGATTTAAAGAAAGCGCTGTAAGATTTAGTGAAATGAGGGCTGTGGTTGGGAGCCAGGGCCCAAGCATATTTCCCCTTGGTTTATGGTCTCTTCAGATATATAGAATGTACTAAAAAAAATAGCATTTCTCACTCACATGCACAGGGGAGTCGATGTAGACGGGAAGAAAAGAGTGCTGTCTGCTCAGCACCCCATCACACCCTCTCACCCGCCAGCATTGCTCTCAGGCACTCTGCAAGCATTAACTGCCTTTAACTGGATTCCTCTATTTTCTATTCCTTCGATCTCCAGTACACCTTGAAAGATTGCATTTAAAATGTAAAATAAAAAAAGAACTAATTCCATTAACTCAAAATAGGTCTCTAATTGACCTCTTAATATGGTGTATTTAACATGACACCGTACCATTTTCATATGTAAAGGGGATGATTCTTAATAATTCAGTGCTTCTATTTTCATTCTATAGAATACATCTTCCAAGGGAGTGGGGAGAAAATTGTGAATTCCTGTCATTTATCACTCTGCCACAGAAGTGAAACTGCAGCTGCCACTGCCATGAAACAGTACATTTTACACCTGCCTTCCCTTGCTTTGCTTTTGCAATGTTGGACTCCAAAAACTTATACATGTGATATTAATAAACATATCAGAAACATGTATGTGAACATACTTCTTCTGAATCTTTTCAGTAGTAGGAAGGAGGAGGTGTGGACAATCAGCATTTCCTATCACAGGATTCAGCTCAGACTCACAATTATTCTGAGGAATAAAATGTACGCAGAGCATAATTAGTTAATTTGATTTCACGTCGGGCTCGTATGCAGCATGTCCCCCTGCCACCTCCCTCTCCCCAGCCAGAGCATCCCCTCCACCCCCAGGATGACACTTTGCATTTAATCTAAGCCCTCTCAGGTTAAGTGGGTGTGTAATTTACTCCCACAGTAAGGTCCATTGCAACTGCGGAGGTGATGTAAAGGGGAGTTTGTTTAAACGAGAACCTGATCCTTAATGTTAAGCCTGCAGACCTGCATGAAAAACCCTCTTGTTCAGGCTGTCAGCAAAGCCTTTAATTTGCATTCAGTCTTGCATTCTCTGGGATCTGTGTGTGGTATTGACTGATGTTTTATTATTGTTTGGTAGATAAAAATATTTAAATTAAGAACAACTCAATTGCAGGAAGGGCTTTATATAGTCATCACAACATGCTTCTCCCGCTGCTGTAAGCGTAGGAGGCATGGTATTTTTCTACGACTTAACGTGTAAAGTCTGACATATTTTAAGAAGATTAGCAAACTGTAGCTTTAGAAATCACCATAAACACCGTAAAACAAAGAAACAACTCAATAGTCTTTTGACAATTTCCCTCAGCTAAACTCTTTCAAGATGCTATTTTTACTTTTATTACTCCTTTCTGCCTTTGGCTCCTGGGGGGATGGGGACACATGGCAGCGCAGGCTTTTTCACCCTACTAGGGTATAACGGACCATGAAAGCGGGATACATCCTCCAAAACCAAACGTCAGCTTCAGTTAAGGTGAACTGCTCCATTTTAAGAGGCAGCGAGTTACCTTGTGCTTCACTGGAAACCTCAGCACCAGCACGAGAGAGGAACCAGGAAAGGAGGTGGGTCTTCACCGAGATGGAGTGTGACAGCTCCCGGGCTACCGCTGCCTCCTCATTCGGAAAGACTTCGTTAGAGAACACACAAGGGAAAGTGTGCAGATCTGCAGTATTTCCTCTTCTCACAGACTTTGTATTTTATGTAGCTGACAGTTTGTTTATTACAAACCTACCTTCAGATGCATGCCGACAGGACACACTGGAAATTGTGCCTCCAGACCTGGGGATTTCTTAACCATAGGCCTCCAACATCTGCTGCCCACTTGTTGTACGGCTGGAACACAAACACAGATTTTAATTTCGCTCTTTGAATTTTGCATCCCTGTTTTTAAATGCTGCTTGTGTAATTTATGCCTTGCAAGCCACAGAAGTTTGGTGGAAAGGAACCCCTTCTTTATTTGAACTCTCTGAAGTGCAATATTTCCTTTGGCTTAATTTTTCCCTCTTTCTAAGCTTATGTATTATCATCTGATAAATTGGATCTATTCTTTTCCAGCAAGTTATCTGAACACGTACTTGTAGCTGCTTTTAAAACAGTACAGCTTTCAGATAATTTCATTGTTATTTTATGTGCCAGATGTGGTTTGTTTTCCACAGCTGGAGTATTAGAAAAATGTTGCATAACATCCATCCATCCTTTTACAAATAGAAATTAAAGTCTACAGATAAAAGATAAGCGGGTCCCGCAGAACCCAATACTGCCTTATTTCACTTGTCTCTTTATGCTAAAGCGAGTTCAGGCTTGCAGTCACCTCCCTGCCAAAAGACAAGCTCACTGCTCATCTTCCCTCTCCCTGGGCTTCCCCAGCCATTCTGCTTCTTTGCACTTCATGGACTGCATTTGGCTTAACATGCCCATTGACCAGAACTTGAAGCACCGAAAGAAACCCTTCTTTATTCAAACCTTCAAGGCCAGTTGAGTAAGCCTTTTGATTACTCTCCATTGACTAGCGTCACCCACAGTAACAGATTTACTTTTTATATTTAGAGTTTCGTTAAAAGGTAAGATGTGCCCTGAAGTTTATCCACACTCTGTGTAACCTCTTTTTATTTATTTCGTTCAGGAGTTACTACATAGAGGAATAGCTGGTGTCTCTGAATATGAAGAGCCCTGAATACCACCTCTGGGGTCTGTGGGATAAACCCATGGAAGGATCTCCCTGACTCGGCACAGACAGATGATACGTTGCTGGACCCTCCCTTCAAAGGAGGTTACATGCAAACAAACACATTTAGCTCAGCGATGATCAAACAGGGCAGCCAACACATGCATCCAGCTGAGAGCTCTGTGAGGTCTGGGTGACACCGACTTTCTTCAAAGGAAAAGACAGAGAAACAAACTGATTTTATGAAACCCATGAAAGCTGCCTTTGCAAATCACGACTAGAGATATGGAGGTATCAGTTTGGCAGAAAGCTAAATTTACTGCCAAGTGCCAAGATAACAGTGACTCGTCTTTCTTTTAGAATTGCTTGTGTGTGTGTATCTGTGTGCGCACCACTTCAAATGTTCATGAGACGACATTTGTCGCTGTGTGTTCCCTTCCCAAAGTGTCCTGTCTCGCCAGGATTGTGCAGAGTGGAAGGGCTGGAATGGTCCATGTTTCAGTTGAGGACAAGAGTAAATAGCAATAGTAAATGCAAAACCAGACAGTGCATAAATTACTGATGTGCCCAATCTGTAGAAATCTACAAAGCAGCATCCTTGAAACATTCTACATATTTTAACATTTTAATTAAATCCATGTTTTATGCATTCATGCCATAAGTACTTTATGGTCGCTGACTCTGCAGTCTTCTGGACTTAAAACCTCCAAGAGGTACAAAAGGGAATACCCCACACATGGGAGAAGAGGATTCTTCTTCAGATGCCAGGACTCAATATCTTTCTGTTTTATTTTTAGTTTTATAGATAGGATAGATCAGGAATTCACAGACCAAGTCATTAGGGCTTCAAAAGTTTTAAATGCAAGCCACTTCGGCATTAGAAAAATATAGAAGTACATACACAGCATTTTCTGTTTTCAAGGTGCCACAAATGTTAATTAACAAATCTTGCTTGCCTTAGCTAGAAAAGTCCCTCTGTCAGTCTTGGACTTTCCCCCAAAAGCCAACAGCAAAGGCCTTTATCGTAACTGCCAGAGTAGCACTGGGCACAGACCATGTCTTGACTAACGGGATGTGGTGCAATAAAATGCTTTAGAGATAATGAAACCATCTCTTAAAAGTAGTGCATTGAGAGGAGGCTGGACTCCGTTACAGGAAATTATGCATCACCGTGCCTGAGCTCCCAGCAGGCAGGACCTTGTAGGCAGCTCTCTCTTCACCCCACCGCAAACCCACCAGCTGACAGCAGCTTCCCTGCTGCTCACTGAAAAACTGTGTTGAATGGGCCAGAAGAGATTTCACCACTTTGGCACTCGCCCCTCAGGGGGAAGGCTAGCATGGATTTGTAGGGTGGGAGCAGAAAGCCTTGCGTGCTGCTTATTTCATTATCCCCAATCTGTTTACACAGGGATGTAAAGACATGAAGCGTTTCACAGCCAAGTGCCATAGGTGGTCCTTCCTCGGAGAACGTACAGCCTGGACAATTCATGGATGGAGTTGCCATGAGGGTGGGTTCTAAGCAGAAAAGGAAAGATGCATTTTAATCAAACAGGTTCAATGTATTTTAGCTTGTTTGGGCAATGTTTAAATATTACAGTTCTCAGGTTCCTGAATTTCTAAACTATATTTCATCCAGGAATTTGGAGGTAGGCCACGGGGAAAACAAAGCAGAGGAATCATGTCTTGAGAAGGAAAGGGAGCTGCAAGTTTCCTTGGTGTTCTTGGTGGCAACATAATGAAAGTACTAGAAAGAATGGGGGAGCACATGGAGGTGGGTATCATGCACGAGAAAGAGAGGTCTGCCAAGGAGGTTGGAAGGTGCAGTCCATGGCTATACAGAACTCAAAAGTGAGGCTGGGAGCCGCAGAGATGCAGACTTAGGAAGGTGCATTGCAAAGTCAGAATAGAGAAGAATTATTTCAGTGGGCCCAGTTTGGGTAAGACAGGATTGGCACACTGAAGGTGAGGCAGAGAAGAAAGAGGATGAAGAAACAGGTTGCACTAAACTGGATCACAAGGTAACATGACATAGGAAATGATTCTGGTTGTGCACTTCTTTATATCTCCTTTACAATTCTATGCCAACATGTTGTATAGGTAAATCTTGATCTTGTTGGGGCTGAGAGCTTATTTTCCTAATCATCTCTGTTGGCTCTGCATCACTATATTTGAAGGGTTCTGCTCCTTTCACAGCAAGAACTCAACACCAAGTACAAATTGTTAAAGAGGAATCGATGTGCATGCACATGCCAGGAGGAGAACCTGACAGCTCATGGTGCAGCTCAGCCACTGGCACAAAACCACCATTCCGCTGAGCAGTGAGCATGCAAGCCATTTCTCTGATTACATGAGTTCTTAATATAAATACCTTTAGAAGAAAAACATTCATGTGACTTACAGGACATTTCTTCCCCAGATTTCAAAGCACACTCCAGAGGTGGTGGTATCCAGTCACAGTTAGAACTGGACACTAAGAAATTCAACAATGTCTGTGCATCCAGATCTGGATCACTGCAAAGTTTTCAGGAATGCTAGTCAGGAAGAGGAGGGGATCAAAACACTATTGCCCGTAGCATCTGCCAAGAAATGTGCTTCTTGATTCTACAACTGCTTGTTTGAGAAACCATATTAACACCTGAATGCTGCCTCACCGCATTGTGTGAAACATTTCTAAGATTTAATTTCGTGCATTATTCAGATTCATACCACTAAACCGCAGTCATGCTGGTCAATAAGTTCTTTGATTTCGATGTTAACTTTCCAGTATCTCACTAATTGACTCGAGAGAGATTTATAGTTAGTGCTCACTGTAGTGGAGCACTGAACTGCAAATATTGCAATCTTTTCAAATCAAAATCACTTGAAGAAATAAAATGTTTTTAAGGAGCTGAGATAGAGCACAGGATTAAAAGAACAGACTAATGAAATTATTATCAACTGCATCTCCATTTTCATTCTGACCGGTACTTTGTGATCAAACACAACACCTTGCATGTGCTATACGACAAACATTTATTTTAAATAAAATTCCACTGGGCAGGTAAGTACTACACCGAATTCAAAGGTACCTCTCTGTTTCCTATAAAATTTAAAATGAATAACCTAAGGAAACCTTGCTTGACTGCTGAGAAATGATACATAAAGTACAGCCATAAATGCGTGGTATACTCTGTGTACGTATTTAAATGTTCCCTAGTTACCCCTGATTACAGCTTGCCACATCAACAAAACATCTGGTCTGGTATTTTTCTTACATTGAAACCTCTTGGCCAAGCAGGAATTTTTATCTGAAAAGCAGCTGAAACCTTTGTTTACCATCTCATAGGACATGCTGTTAGACTCTCGTGCTGAAGATCTTTTTTAATGACGTGCTTGATGGGACTGAACGGTGTATGTTCACCAGCTTTCACCTTCACTATTAATAACAGCACAGTTCCTATCTGAAATGTCTTCTATAATTGTGTAATTACACACCTCATTTATCCAATTGTTAAGCCAAGAGTCTGATTAAATATTAACAACTGCTTGGTTCTCCTAGTGTCATTAGTTGGAAAGCAACCCTGTAATCTCAGGTAACACATGATAGTAATTATCCTTCACAGTCACACTTAGCTGAAAATCCAGCACGATCAGAGCAGATAAGGTTGCCCAGCAGAAAAAACATTACCTCTCTGTTCCTCCTTACCTTAATGCTGCCCAAGCCACGTACCGCGTGTATGGACTTTCCACAACAGAAAAGCAAACAGGCACAGAGCACTGCAGAGGAGGGCACTGGCTGGTTTTGCTCCTCTAATCCCATGCTGCATGTTGAGAAATTGCAGCCTGGCTTCCAAAGTTATAATGTAATTTTTTACTTCAAGTCAAAGAAGGGCCAGTTTGGTTTTGCCCAAACATCCTTTTCCATAGAAAGCAAGGGGGAGAGCAGAGCAGTTCGGCTTGCGACCAGCAACGCGAGAGCTGGGAACGATGCTCTTGTCATCTGGCCTTGCATCAGAGGGGAGCGTGCTCTGTCAGCTTCGCAGATTATTAGGCAACCTTAGCTGAAATACATAAACCAGGAGCAAGCTGCACTTCTGTTGCACTGCGTGGGAGTATCACCAGCCTCCTTAAAATAAAATGTTGCAGAAGAGAGCATCAAAATGCTATAAACAACCCAAAGCGATGGCAAACAGATGTTTTGTTCAGCGGCAGCCCAGGCCCTCTGAGAAGCGCTATGCACTGCTGCCCACAGCCATCACCAAAGACCTCGGGACCTGGGGGACCCTAAGCTGTGCGAGGAGGATGACCAGGCACCCTCTGCCTCAGGGAGCAGGACCACATCGGGGGGGACGCATGTGAATTGGAGTCCCTGAGCTGCGGGCATGGGGGGGCGCATGGGGGTGGGCATTGCAGAAACCGATCCAGCAGATCCCCCTTTCCCAGCTGCTGCGGCGGCATTAATAGAGGACCGCCTGGAGCAGCGGGGCTTTCCCCCCATTAACATCTTATTATGATGAAAGGAGCAGTTTATACCTCCCAGAGTTATTGCTTCCAGGCTGTCTGTAAATGCAGGTGAAACCTTGCATCTGGTTCAGGTTTTCAGGCTTTCCGTTGCAGTGGAGAGGACAGGACCATAATTCGTGTGTGTGGAAAGCGGGAGTGGAGGTGGGCTGGGACGGGGGGCTTGCTGCCCGCCGAGCTGGGGCCACCAAGCCACTGCCTGACGTCTGCTGTGCGCAGCTCCTCATCTCCCCTCTCCCGCGGTGCAATGCAGCACGGCCCGGCCCGTGCTGGCACACCGCAGTGTCAGGCACAGCTGTGCATGGGGCTGCGGGAGGGGAAGGGGTCAGGGTTTGTTCTGAGACCTCTCAGAGCATCAGGGTGGGCTGCTCCAGAGCAGGGGACACAGAGGGGCTTTGCAGCTGGTGGCATGAGAAAGCCCACGAGAGAGCTCTCTCATCCGTAATACGCTGC
>NW_008824941.1:626265-665684 GCF_000699105.1 Pygoscelis adeliae
TGACGAATTTGAAATAAGATTTGCAAGATCAGAGTCAAAAATCAATAAACTCCATCAGCTAGGATCTAGCAGCTGTCTGAAACAACAGGTTACAGCAGCTGATGAATACTTCAAGGTGGGGGAAATGAATTAAAAATAAGACCAAAATATGATCAGAAAGCATGCTCTCCAGCTGCTAGCCCCATAGGAGAGCAAAACACAAGAGAAATAACTACATTCAGGTATATCCCTTAAAACACAGCTAGAGCAACCTCTTCAGGGATGGATAATACCTTTATATGGTGGGCAGGTTATGCTACAAGTTACCAAACAGCTCCTCGTTCAAGTTTTAGCTGCCCAGTTTTGTGATTCATAAAACTGAATTATCAATCCCTGTATTCCTTCTGAAATCCACTTTAAATAAAGGCTTCGGTAAAATAGCATCGATACTCTTGACTCTCAGCCCCAGCAGGGATTTTTTGGAAGCTGAGTAAATGCTTGAGCTCACCTCACCAGCATGCAGCTTGCAGGTGGGACATGCAATAGGACATGCTCCGGCATGGGAAGCATTGGGGAACCCCCACGCGGTCTCTAGCATATCAGCACGTGGCAGAGGCCTCCCTCCATCATTTTCCTTTCCAGCCAAAGCCATAACAAATGGGATTCAGGCCTGAAGTTGTAAATACGGACAGCAAAGGCAGCAGAATGCCAGTGTGGCCACCGAGGCAAACAGCAGTTTGCCACTTTGTGTAATTTATTTAAGGGGAAAACCCATGCCAAACAAGAGCATCCCACCAGAGCTACAGAGTGAGTGCATGGCAAATGAAGCCTTTGTGATCAATGGATGAAAAGCATATGAAATATTGGCAAGGACACCTGTTCCCAGCTTGTGCTCGATAGCTTTAGTGGGCTCCTAATGACCAGAGAGAAAGATAAGCTCAGGAAAGGAGGCACTGACATGGCCACCGTTCCTGAAGAGGTTTCTGGCTCATTACAGTCTTTGTATATTGCACTAAATAAAACACTTAAAATGATGTTGTTGCTATTTGAAGGAATTTAACAACTGAGCATCAGAAAACATCTAATAGGCCTCTGATGAAAAGTCAAAGAGAATATATATAAAACCAGATTTTTGCAGCACATCACTCGCTATCTTCCGTATTGCTGCAAGAAGTTTCACTGAAAAACAAAATCACCTGGAGGAATAAATTTGTTCAGTTAAGGCTGACCTGAATACAAGACTTTTTTTAATTCTGGCCTTGCATGGACATTTTACAAACAATTGTTTTCCAAAACAGCATACCGACCTTCACCGATTACTGATACTGATGCTACATGCCAGGAGCCTGCCCATCCTCCTAGTGATGCAGAGGATCCGAGAACGCGATTGCCGCTCTGCAGCAAAATTGCCCATTTCCCCAGAAAGATGTGACTAGCCGTTCAGAAAGCCAAAGCACGGCTGAGGAGCCTTTCAGAGGAAGCGCAGGCACACCACCCTGAAAGATAACTCATGCTCCTTCTGCTGCCTTCACATCTGCAGCACCAGTTCCAGCAAGAAGGTGATTCCAGCAAACGGAGACGTATGATCTTGGGGAGCCACCAGCAAAAGCCCACACAAAAGTGCTCCCCAGAAACCTTCCGGCCTCATAAACCTCTCACGGGCCCCCAAAGGCCATAAATTCTGCAGAGCCTCTCACAACTGTTTCAAAACACTTAATGTTTTCCTTCTGCTCTGCGGTTTCCCTGCCCATGGTGGGGATCTCTGCACCCACCTGATACTGAGCTTGGCTGAGTATTGCTCCATATGCCAAAACCCGTTATGGAACTGAGCTAAATTGTCTTAGCTGATGTCCATCCAGGTAAGACACTGATGCCACTTCCTTATGATTTGATTTAGTTTAAATTCAAAGGGAAAAAAAAAAGCAATTGAGGTAAGTATTTGAGTCAGATTTTCAATTTCTAATGTCAAGCTTTAAGAGATCAGTGAAACAGGTTAATGACGTCAGCTGAACTGAAGAATTCAAGTGTGGGACAAGCACGACGTTTCCCTCCATAAACATAAAAATGCTATTTAAAAACCAGCATCCCAAACAAGGAGAAAAAACTTGTAAGGAAGACACCTTATCCTGTCACCTCAGAGAGCGTCGCAGGGGTAAGCACTGAATGAGTTACTGAAAACAAAACTGATCGGCAAAGCAAAGTTAACCCTTACAGGTAAGAAGGTGTAGGGATGTGGACAAACCCAGTTAGACCCTGCAAAGGAAATTAAATGGGAATGTGAATGTAAAACTGGAAGTGCCCATATCCCACCTGAAAAAGATTTTGTTGCACAGAAACCGGGAATGACCAGCCTGTCTCCACTGCAAAACATCTAGCAAATGAAGAGCATCAATATGTGAGCCAAAAATTCATCATAAAGAGGGAAAACCAAGCAATCACAACAACTGTAGCCATTGTAGTCCGTCCTCAATATTGAGCTATGATTTGGAAACATTTATGAAGTCAAAAGATAATGAAAGACATGAAGGTCTGTATCTACTCCCCAAAGTTGTCTACCCTCAGCCTAATCTCATACCATTCTCCAGTAAGATGAGCAACCTTTTGCACAGTGGGGTGTGTTGGGTAGAAGCTACCTGTGCCTCAGATAAGAGGTACCATACAGAAACTGGTTATTTAACCAAGTACTTTTGCTGGGGGCAGAAGCTGGCCAAGAAGAAGATGACCGTGGGCTACGTTGAGATGGGAGCCATCAGGTAAAGATGGGTACCACTATTTTTGAAAGCTCAGCATTTCAAGTTATTTAGTATTTTTTATTAACCAGGTGGGAGAATCCTAATGAAATTTGTGGATCTGGCAGAGTTAGTTGGTATTGTAAGGGTGATGGGAATACTGGAGTATTATGTTTGAGACTTAGATGACTGTGGGTTGGAATATTAGAAATTGATTAAATTTGATTGCACCAACTCCACATCATGCACTGGAGACACCTAAGTGGAACTGTAGCTTTAGCATGGGGACTTTTTATTTGGCTTTGACAGAGAAAGAGGAGGACTATTAGCTCACAAGATGATTATGAGCTACCAGAGCAATGAGGCAGTAAGGAAGGAGATCAAACTTTATGACCTGAGAAGTTTATTCCTGTTGCTCTGAGCCTCACCCATGATCACTCAGGCTTTCTTCTACCAGGCGCTGAAACAGCCCCATTTTTCCCTGCTGCCTGCAGCCCCCGTGGGAGCTGCCGTAACCCTCCCGCCCGGCAGCGGCAGAGCTCCCGGCGCTGCGTGCAGAGGGAGCTGGTCTTTCCTCAAGCTCCAGCTCAGGGCACTCGCACCTAACGCAGAGAATGAGAGACAACAAAATAAAACCGCATGAACACTTGTACAGTCTCCGAAGCTCAGCTGAGTCTGTAAAGCCATCCTCACAGCAGGGCAATGAAAATGATGGCCTGCTCTTCCCAACCTGCCACCGTCTCCAAAATCCTCCCCCCTTTTTGCCACCAGCACGCCAGGGCTCAGGGGCAAAGGAGAGGGCTGCATGCTCCCTGCTCCCACTCATTAACCAAAGCGCTTTGAGTGCTGAAGTGCAGCAAACTGAACTTTACACCGATTATTTTAACATGAAGCCTGTATCAGATTTCACTAGCAAAGCATTTCATATGGGATAAAAAGTATTCTGTTCCCAGCAACGAATCACGTTTTTCTTATTTGGACACTGATGGAGCCTACAAACAGCTCCGGCGGTGGTAACGCCGTGCCTGGGCAGGCTGCGGCTCAGCAGCGACGGGAAACGCTGGAATAACAGTGGTAGGCTCGGTGCGCTTGTACCTCTCCCCTTCCCTGGACACACGTCTCCCCAAAGGAAAAGGGATTCCACTACATGTCCATGGGTGCACTTCAGCCAACTTTGATGCTCAGCTTTACCACCTGGTAAAAAACCACCCAGGTTTTTGTTTGTTCATTTCTAATATTTTTTTAAAGTTTCTTATACATTGAATACTAAAAGGGATTTTGTTGGAAAGGACTGCTGCACGCAGACAGGAGTGGGATACAGCCAGAAGGACAACAAAAAATACTGTTTGCCCCATCACACCTGAAAACCAAGCTGCTCTTACATTTTCAAGGCTATTTCTCCAAGTATAGGTCAATCTTTCTCTATTTGAAATCCCTGAAAATACTTCTAGACCTCCTTGTCTTACTTTCCCCAGACCGTCTATAAAATATCAATCAATAACCAGTGCTACAGGTAGGAAAACCCTGTGTGAGGGAGAAAAATCTAAAGCAAACAAGGTACTTTTTAAGTCTACGAGAAAGAAATCACCCTGTGGCCATCCGTGGCCAGTCATTCTTCAATCAGTAATTTTTACTTAGCATTAGGTACTGCTATTCTTTGCGGACACTATCTGAGATTTTTTACAGGCTACAGTAAAGAAAATGACAATAAGGGATTTTTCCTGCTTTCTGCCTAAGCAGCCAAGCCCCGCCGCTGCAGTCGGCACGAGCGCAGCGAGCCTGTGCATTGCGTACCCATGCAGAGTCTTTGCACGTGGGATACGATCATGTGCGAAAGAGCAAACAGGAAGGGAGGAAAAGCTCTCCAGTGAATTTAACCTGAGATGAGGAACCAAATACTCTAATCCCTTGCAGTGACTTTGGCAGATATAAAAAAAATTACATACCTTTTCAGTTATCTTTATTTGCCTTCGTTCTTACCAAATATCCAGCTCTGGAAATACTTTTGAATTTCTTCAACTCCTCTGCAGCTTTTATTGCCCTGGTTCAGTACCTTCTGCAAAACTGCAATTTGGTGGGTGAGTTCAGACCAATTTATTCCAGCTTGTATTGCAATTGCATACAGCAATTAACCTCTTTCTCCATAACTACGTAAGTAAAACTACTCCTTGGTTTTCCTCTGTCTCAGTTTAGGCTTTTTGACAGAACTTCACTCTTCATCCCATAATTACTAACGCTCGCAGGATAATAACCTACCAGTGAGGACATCCACTGAAGCCCAAGTAAGGGTCCGGTACTGGATTTCTCGACTTGTTTGGATCACTGTAATCAGTGCAAGGAACAGGATTTTTCTTGTTACTCACACAATTTTCTCATGAATTAATTAGAAGAGATAAGATACGCTGCTCCGTAATTCAAATTAATTCTCCCTTTTCATCGTATGCTCACGTACACTCACCCAGTGCCATGGCTGTTGGCTAACGGGCAACCACCACATGCCAGAAGGGGCTGGGCATCACAGATGTCACATCACGGGCATCAGTCCTGCAGAGGCTTGCAATGAGAATACTATTAACTGCCACAGAAATACCCAAAGCGTCTAAAAACTAAGTCTTTGCCGGATCTGCTCTACCGCCTGCCGGGCACCTGCTGCAATGCGCCCCTCCGTAGGTAGCTCCTCCTGGAGGGTCCTCTGGCTGGAGGCAGCACCACAGCCTCTGCCTCTGCTGCAACCCAGCGCCGGCTGAACAGCAGAGTAAATCGAGTCCCGAGCAGCTACAGCACTCTGTTATCGGGGAAACGCAGAGCCTGGGGCAGGGGCCCACACGGCCCGGGACTCGACACGCCTGGCTCTGTGCTTGGCTTACCTGGGAGCTGGCAAGCCGAGACGCATGGTGACCTTGGCCCCTCCTGAATGAATCTCGCTCCCGAGACACATTAGCCTTTTGTGGTCTATGAAAATGTTTCCAATATATAATATTAATATTCCACCGGTTGAAATATGGAGCAGCTCAAAGTTCTCCCACCCAATTACACTTCTGGCCATTAGTACAGCAAGCTATTAAAACCAAGTTAAAGAAGGAAGGTGGCTGCATTTACCATGCTGCTTTATTTCTCAGAAGCTTGGCATTTAGAAATAAACTGATCGCTTCAATTTCATAGTGAGCACAGCACCATTTGCTGTTGTGTCTGAAAGCTTTGAGAAGGATTTGGATACATTTAAAGGTTTATTAGAATAGTGACAGGGTTTGCTTCTACAGAGCAAGGATGCTGGATGGCTGTGCTGAATTGATACTGATGCGTATTAAATCTAACACTGATATAATGAGGGGCAGGAAACTTGAAAGGTGAAAAGGTGAATAGCAAGAGGCTTAAGGCTTGATTATAATGGCTTTTTTTTTTTTTAAACTGGAGACTTCTGTCACTGTAAACTGTAGATTCAATTGCTTTGCAGACTTAGCAGTGATTAAAGTTCTATCGTCTCTTCTCCACATTAAAGCACTACTATGGCATTACGGCAAAGAAAAGAATATTGCAAACAAATGCCGCACAGAGAACTGAGCAACGGTTCCAAGTGACAAACTTCATACCTGCACCTCTCCTCTACCTCAGGGAGAACTTCTCTTCTCGGTCCTCCAAAGCTAAAAGGTCTATCACCTTCTTCCGGTTCGCAAGTTTTTCTTAATTATATTGCTGTTTCATCAGAGCAGTTGATCATCAAGTCTGCTCTTATAATGAATTTTATCTGAAAGAAGTTATTTACACTCAGATAGCCTGCACATGTTGGGGATATTTTGTTGATTTTTTCTTGAGGCTTCATTACGCTGTGTTTATAGTTCACTCTCTTTTTTTTCAGCCTGGTGTTTTTCAAAACCACTGCCACATTTTAGGCACTCTGAAAAGACCTTGACTAAGAACAACCCCTAAATTTTCTTTTAAGTGCAAATGAATCCAAACAACTTCATGAGCTAGAAAGCTTTAAACCCGAGAACGCTTTCCCATGCCTCACAGCAGCCGTATCTCCTAGAACAAAACCGTATTCAATGCTGAGTAAACAATGATGCACTTCCCCTCTCTTAAATCTAACTTGTGGATTTATCATCTTACTTTCTTTGGACACAACTGCAAAAGGGGAATTATTTTTCACAGCTGCCAGTGGGAATGCGGAGCCCAAGAGGCAGAGAGCCCCGGAGACCTGACAGTCTGCTTGAACTGTGCCTGAAAAATGCGATTCATCTGAATGCTGCAGAGAGAAGAGGGGGGGGAAAGGATGAGCCTAATTGATTCTGACTATTAAAGTCAGATCTCAGTTTTCTCTAGAGATGTGCATTGCAGGAAACACTACTAGTGAACCCGGATCCTTTTTAAAAGGGCTAATTTAATCAAGCGCTACAATAATTTAAGAATACGACACTGTTAAGAGATTTACATATAATACTTGATAGTAAAAACTATAACATGTTTGTCATTAAATGACACCGAATGAATCATTTGGGAGAAAGATGATACATGTTAGCAATAGCCAAAGGGAGCCATCTCGCGTACAATAAAGCTTCAGAATAGACAATTTGTTGAGCACTAATTCAAACCCAGATCCTATCTATTATGCACAAAATGAAAACACGAGAGAAAAGCTCAAAGAATAAAGGATGCCTACCATGAAGACATGGGAATGATTTATTATCAAGTGATGGACAAAAGGAGTTTGGTGTCAAAATACCCTCTTGTGCTGCACGTGCTGCTGAATGTTTCTAAATGCGAACTCCTGGCTGCAATGAGGAGCTTTCGTTGAGCAGCGTCCCCAGGACGGCTGGCCGAGGCGCAGCCGGGAGGCTCCCATCACCTTTGAGGCGAGCAGGTACGGAAACTGCATCAGATTTACCCCGCGTTTCTCTGCCCGCGTGTGGAGATTTCAGACGGATCCTCTAAGGGCTTCAGGCTTCTCATTTTTTTCAATCTCTCACCTTACATAAGCACTTCATTTATCAGAAAGGGGAAAAAATCCATTCCGTGTTGAAATAGACTGCCACCTGCATTGCTTCCTAATGTAAGCAAATCCCAGTGGAAAGGTTTAGCACCAGACTTTTCTGCTGGACCAATAAATCACTCTCAGAAATACAGTTTAAACCCTACATGTGGTGTTAACCAGCAAGAGTAGCACATTTTTTTTAAAGAAATTCCAACAATTATTCCAATTTCCTGGAAGAACTCAGGTGGGCACTGTGTATTTCAGGATTCAGACCAGCCATAGATATATTAGCAATATAACGACATCTTAATAACAGAAAAATAACTGGAACACACTGTGTACAGTGTGACACTAACAAACAAGTTAAAAATGTTCCACAGACTTAATCCTTTTGTAACTGTGTGTGATCATGTGTGTGCGTGTGTGCGTAGAGACACTGTAAATGCTGCTCTTTAAAGACATGAGACTATTAACCTGTGCAGACATCGCGGTGGTCTCCCAGAGTGTCAGTATCCCACCCGTTTATCAGCCCAGCAGTCTTACAAGGTAAAAATAAAATGGTGCTTTGAGTTTTACAGGATGCAATCGACTTACGAAGCATGGCTGGGCTCTGCTGTGCTGTACTCGGGAGAGGCTAAAAAGTGGATCAGGAGAGCAGCACATGAAACAGCATGAAAAAAACAAATTCTTCCCTGGAAAATTTCCTCTCCAATTATCCACAGAAGAGAATAAAAGTAAGCGAGCTTTCAAACAATATGCACCACTTCTTTATTTTATAGTTCGCTGCAATTGCTTTTAATTAACTTGCGTAATGTCAATGGCCCAAATTCTAGAGCCAGTTCCCTTTAAAAAACATCTCGCAAACTTTGATTAGCTCCAGAGAAAGACGGCAGATGACTTTAAATGGCACAAAGGTGGATTTATTGGCAAGAGTGTCAGGTTTGCACTTAGCAAGGAATTGGCAGATGGCAGAAAATGGCTGGACAGGATTCAAACTCCAAGGACTCGGAGCTCAAAAAGGATTTATTTGAATAGCAAAGTATACCACTGTATTTACTTCAGTTAAAATTAATAAAAGCTTTTAACTAAAAACATGAGGAAATTAAACTTCCAGTGGAAAGCAACTGCATTGCTTCAAAGGTATGGTCACAGGGATACTTACTGCTTTCCTCCCTCACCGTGCCGTTTATTGCTTCTAGCAATAGGAAAGTGTATTGATCTCCTTGATTGGGTGTATGTTCAAAAGTCAGACTAAATATGAAGCTGCACAAAATTACTTAGCATACAGGAAATAAAATGCTTTTTGTCCTAAATCAACTGTAGAAAAAAGTAGTATGTTCATTGCATATGAAAGGCACAGAGGCTTTCTGAAGTCCCAGAAAAAGCAGAGTAGTGAAAGGAGCGTACGCTGCTTCGTGCAGGTAGACAAGAGGCTTGGCCATGGCCTACAACAACAAAAACGACAGGGTTTGAGGCCAAAAGAAGTTCTCGCTACTGCAGGATCAACAGCTGAAACTGTAACTTTATTTGGTTTGGGGGGGATTTTTTTGTCCCAAGTTTTGTGCTTTCTTTACAAATGTCACAAAATTGCTTACGACAGTGCTTAAAGTATCAGCTACCGTACTGAAGCCTTGTTTACACTCGTGACTCCACCACTGGGGATGGACCAGCGGGAACAGCAACAGAAATGGTTTCCAAAACGCCAAGCATTGCTCTGCTCCTGGGCTGGTGCTAAGCCCTGCTTTGGGCGGGAGGCTGGCCTGGCTGACCTCCGGGGTTCCCTGCAACCAATGTTTTCGTGAAACATTCTGCTAAACAGCATTCACAACTACTCAATCCCAGGCTTTTGGCTAGTAGCAAAGATGCCAGACACAATGCTGACTTTGTTGAATCAGACATTTATAAATTGCGTTCAGCCAGAACAGCTCACAGAGGATGCTGAAAAGGTAGGATGGCTAGGAAAACAGAAATAGAAAAAGCAAAAAAGCAGAAAGAGAAAGGAAAAAAAGAGGGGGAAAAGAAGAGGGGGAAAAGAAGAGGGGGAAAAGAAGAGGGGGAAAAGAAGAGGGGGAAAAGAAGAGGGGGAAAAGATGGCTAGGAAAACAGAAATAGAAAAAGCAAAAAAGCAGAAAGAGAAAGGAAAAAAAGAGGGGGAAAAGAAGAGGGGGAAAAGAAGAGGGGGAAAAGAAGAGGGGGAAAGAAAAATCTCACAGTGTCTCTGAATTGCTGCTTTACACCATCAGATCTGCATGAGACACTTCTATGCAACTTCCCTGATTCTAGTCTATGATTCTAACTAGGTGATGGGACATTCTAGTCTTTTCCAATGGCACATAAAGACCCCAAATCACATTCAGCAGCTTCTTTTTCTTATAGCAACCGTTCACTTTTTTTCCTACTACTTCTCAGTGTTGTATCTGCAGGAAACTGAGTGAGCCATTTTCCTATTTTGCTAAGTACTGATGCAGCATTTGATTTCACTTTTATGGACTAGAGCTAAAAGATGCTTTCCTCAGGAAACTGAAAGACCACATTTCAAGTCTGGCAGCAGCTGGTCTCAGCAGCCAGCACGTGGCTCCCTACAACGCTTGTAACTACAAGCATTTAACTGAGACACCAAAAGAAGAGGACATTCACAAAGTCAGGTATGCCGTTTGCAAGAGCTCGTGCCCAGGGAAGCCAAGGATGCTCCAGACTGACGTGCCTCAAGTGGGAGCAGACTCTGGAACAATGTAACCACAAGGGGTGGAACGGAGAAGCTCAGACTAAGGCTACAGGACACTTCCACATACACAGACCATCAAGGGCTAGTCATACTGAAGCTTGACCTTATATTCAATACATTGTGCCAACCTTCATCATCACTACCTCCTCAGCATATTTTTTCCCCTTTCCTCCACCGAATTATGCTATAAGTCCCCTAGAAAGTGTCTGAGTGCCTCATGAATGCCTCAGACCATGATCTGGACTGGCACAACAGTAGAAATAGTTAACAAAATTCAAGTCAAAGAGAAGGTATGGACATTTTAAAATTCCTACTTCCCTTGGCCACTCTAACTCTGGATAAGAACAAACTGTTTGTACCTACCACTAGAAGACCTATCATCTACAAATTTCATCTACAGCGGTGCAATTGTGCAGAAAAATCCACATACAGGACACTTTGCTTACGTATCTCTTTCCAATAGAATTTTCTTTTCACTGATTTCATCTGTTATTCTAGATGAAATTGGAAATGTCTGCAAAATAACTCCAGAATAATGTTTCTGGATTTGTCAGCAACAGAAACCATAATTTATCCCATCATTTCTAATGCTTACTTGGAAAAGTCAAAATACGAAAAAAAATGGAAGGGAGAAAGCTTCCTTTGTACTTGACAGCACTAGACCTATCATATTTTAGAACACTCCTGGTACTACTACATCAATAAAATTGTTACACAAAGCACAAGTAGAGAAGTATGCTATTGTCATTTTTTAGGATTTCTTGAAGGTTTCTCAATAAGGTACTAGAAATTCACTCAAGTCTGCAAACCAACTTATTTTTACACTCAGATTTGCAGTTTCTAGTTTGGAACTGTAGAATGGTCGACCACATAAAGTCATACACTGAAGCCCAAATCTTGCATGTTGCCCCTCATTGTGCACGTACATGTAAAGGCCATCCAGACTATTTTGATTCCATGGACGTGTCTGCCTGTAAGGAGAAAGGAAGTAAACGCATTTTTTCCTGAAACTTGCTCGCAGGCTCAGGTCTTCTCCAGTATTCCTAACCAAGAAAAATCATGGCAATTTAATAAAAAGTGCAAAAAATCCCACAGTGTGACAGATCAGCTATAAAAGCACACACTGAAATGAGGACAACCTTTTTAAGCCATCAGCATTTTCTTCGTGAGACTAGTCTCTGTGTCATATTCAGCACACAGGGATTTTCCTTCTTCAGAGCTGTAAGGAATTTGACAAGTAAACCTACCACAGTTAATAGCATTTTAATCTTTATGCATAATAATCACAAACCTACATTGTACAGGTTTGATAATAATAACTGACAGCTGAACTTGAAGTATACATTTCTTTCCAAAATAGATGCGCATGTAGGTGGATGCGCTGTAGAAATATAATATACTACACGGCTGAGCCTAGATAAGCTGGTGATTCTCAAACGTCAGCATCATCTGCACAAAGTTAGGGCTGAAATCTGCTCTCCTAAATACCTGTTCATCCTTCTTATGACACTTTCTCTAAAGAGCTCAGTGAAGAGTAGATAGAGTAAGTATCTAATGAGGTATGACAGAAACTCTGATGGAGCTAAACAGCAGAGATCTAAACTCTAATAAATAAATAAATGAAGTAAAACATTTACTGCCAGCAACTATGTCAAGTTAGTCATAGGAAACTGTAGCTCTGCTGCTGGAGAAGAGCAATACTCTGCAAGCCAGAGAAGCGATGGAACTCCTCCAGCTTTGATTATTTATGGTGTGATGATGAAGGAACAACTTTCCATGTGAGGAACAGCATTAAACAGTGAAGCTGAAACAGAGATTTAATGAAAAATCAGAGGGGAACAGAACTACAGCTACAAAAACAACAACATTCATTTTAACAATTTAAAAATATAATTCATGTGCAAAACCAGATGTTAACTTGTCCAGCTTCAAGGTAAACAGCAAACTGTATTCATAACAACCTTCCCGCTGAACAGCAAACACACACTATTTAATGTTGCTGTAAATAAGCCTCACTTCATACCTCCAAATGTTATCAAAATGAACACAAATGCAAAACAAACATTTTAAACAAAGGACACATCTGTATTTAATGCAAAGCTATTTTCAAATATCCCAACCTTTCATAATCTACCGTAATCATAATAGCCTGAAACACAAGAATACTTTCAGGCTCAGAAAAAAAGGCTTCTAATGTTAAACATTTACGAGTACACTGAGAAGTGGCTTAGAACCATACTTTAAAACATGTTTTCAGGCTTTAAATGGCTGAAAGCTGAGACCCCTTTACCCAATGTGGCCTGGACTAGAGAAAGGGAGAGAAGCACAAAAATACGATGAAAAGAATGTACAAGAAAATTTCCATTTAAAAAAAACACAACCCACTCCCTTGTCCCAAACCTCTTTCCTCCCATCATCATGGCAACTCCCCCCTCTTTTACACGAAATGAAAAGGGAATGACTCTTCTTGCCTGACGACCACCACTAAACAACTCGTCTACATCACTGGCTCTGATGCACCACCATTTTTAACAAATACTTTTTGAAAATATTTTTGAAGGACAACTCATTGGTGCTGCTACTGAACAGAAGGGACTCTGTGTCAGAGCTGCATTCATTTCAGCTCATTTTAAACTATACCAAGGAATGGGTGATATTGCAAGAAAGGTGATTTAATGTCCGTTCTAAATAATGAACACGATCAAACCTTTTTAATGTTCCCTCCCCCCCCCCAACTCTTAAAATGTGTGCTTTATGCTGGGAATGAACTTCCCTTTGATATATTGTAACTATGTGAAGGAGGGATTGTTCTCACATTTCTGTTTCAGAGAAAACACCAAGCTGTTTGATTTTGAAAGTTAAAGGATTAAGATGGGGGAAAAAGCGCTTCTAAATGCAAACACACTCTACTAAGTTAAATATAGCCTCAGTTTGATATGAAACACTGACTTTAAAATTAGCTATTCCTTTCCAAATACACCATATGTTCTCCTCCATCTACCCAGTGAAAATAAATATGAATATATTGTACGCATTAAAAGATGGGTGTGCCATACCCAAGAGTAAGAACAAGTAGTATTTTTGAAGTAGTTCAGCATACAAAAATAATATATGAAAGCAAAGAAAGAACCAGAAATATGTATTTATAGCAACAGATAGCAGGAAGGAAGTTTTGAAAATCCACAGGGATTCTTCCACCTTACCAGGCACCTGTACAGTCCTATGAGCATTTTCCTTTTGTCTTTTATTTTTCTTGGCTCCAGTCTTACAGTTCAACTCCAGGGCAAAGCACCATACAACAAGAAATCATATTCAAAACTATTAGCTCATCAAAACTGCCTTTACTGTTTAAAACCAAAACAAATACACAAAATATTGCAACATCTTCTGGAATCCCACTCAGAAAAACCAACGTTTTTAGATCTCTTCCCACGTTCTCATCACCACAATTTTTGCAAAACAGTGAGAAGCCACCCAGGACATTTTAGGAATGACTCCTTCATCGTTGCAATCCCTCAATCACAGTTTGACCACAAGAAGAAATGGATAGAGTAGTACTGCAGAGACAGTATTGGTGTATTTTTCAGTTTGCCCTCTGATGTGCTCTTAGTGATACAGTGACTTCTTATGCTGCCTCCATTATTGCTCCCAAAATAGTCCAGAGGTACATAAGGCTTTCAGTAACAGCAGTTTAAACACCAGTTTCAAACTAGATGCAATGGTTCAATGACCTTTTCATCAAAACTGAGCTCCAGAACTCCATCTCCTTACAGCCTGAACTGACTTGCCCCCTTGGAGATATGCTAAAATGGTCACTTACCGCGCCTGCTCTGTAGCAGGGGACACAGCATGACTATTCCTGCATTGCAGGCTGCTACATAGACTTAGAAGTGAAGGAACAATTCCCCTTTAAAGCCACAGACTGGGTCAACTGCAGAGGTACAAAAGCTATATACCAAGAGTGTTCAAGGCAGAGTGGTAACGGTGTTGGCAGCAGTAGTGCTGCTGTCACAGGAAGTGCAAGGAATATGCTAAAAGTTCACTGTGAAACATGCAGTCTATTGCAGAATGTCAAACTTCCTAGGAGCAACCAACTCAGATCACTATTTTAAAACAAACTTGTTTTTTTTCATAAAGCAGTCAAGCTTCGAGCGTTCCATCTTCGAGGTGGCAACTAACTTGTCTTCAACCCAAAGAGCTACAGGCAAAAAAATACATGTAGATCTTTTTCACTTTAAAAATCCAAAGACCCTTGCTGTTACCAGGACAGAATATAACACCTGAAAGACCTGCCAATAACAAACCTGTAAGCAATGAACATGGTTGAAGACATTGAAATCAAGAAATTGATTATAATCTATAATCTTAAATTATAGATTACAAAGCTCCTGAATGCTGGCTGCATGTATGCACATTCAAATGATTCAGAGAACTGCATGGAAATATATATTTACCATAAAATCTAGAAGCATAGTTGGGACTGAAATTACACTTCCAGTCTGGTTTGTCATTTCATTCAAGATTGAGATTACTTCATACAAATTGATTTATTTCTGTGTATACAGTATAATTTAACTTGAGAATCTTTTTCCTTGATGTTAACCATTAGTATTGAGTATTTGCTGCTGGTAAGTTCCTTAAGCATGAATTTTAAGTACGGTGTTTCAGAATCGGCTTGCATGTACCCATCTGGAATGAGAGTGGATAAATGCATTTTCTATTTAACAAAATAAAAGTTAGCATAACTTAAAAAAAACAACCCAACAAACCCAACAAACAAACCTCTGAAGTGACACATCTCTTGAGTTAGTTTAGCAACACAGCAAAAAACCATAAACAATTTGGTAAGGTAGTTAAATGTTTTTCATAGCATTGTAGAATTGAGCTTCAATATTCACCATTATTAGAAAGTTCAATAATTCCTTGTTTTGATAACAAACTGAAAATTGTCCATAAAGTGGAAGGGTCTTCACAGTTGTGATGACTCTGCCAATGATTACAAAGATCCTCCTTTCTTCCAAATAACTGTTTGCATAAAATGCAGTTATAGCCTGCTTTAGAACAAATTTCTATTTTTTTGTTTGGCGTACCAAAACCTACATTTTGCATCTCCTTGGCTACTTCACCGCTTCCTGACTGAGTTAGTCCACTTTTAGATAACATATCGACACTATTTTGATGGTGAAAGTATACCTGTCTTTTCAGTTTTGGAAAAGTATAAAACTCCTCTTCATAGGCACTGCATTTTGCTAAATGTCTTCTCTCATTGCGCTGTTTCCAGAAGTGGGTTGCATGTTTGATCAGTTCCCCCTTAGCTCCTCTATTTCCTTGCAAAACCCCTTCCTTTACTCTTCCCTGGATCTCTTCTCCATGAGAGCACAGTAAGTGAAACTTCATTTCACCAAAAGACTGTGCAATAAACTGGCATCGACCACATTTGATCTGTAATTTCACTTCTCCTGGGTTATGGAATAGGTCCTCAAAATTGCACTTACTTCCCCTGTTAAAAAAAGGAAATATGAACTATTTCAGTATTAGCCATGCACAGAACAGAGATGGCAATTTCTGTCCTTATAAGTTCCAAGAAGAGATGAAATTCATGAAACGTCCTTTTAATTAAAAACAGGCACTGTTGCTACAGTATCTAATTTATTTGGAACAAAAACAAAAGAGAAATAAAATAACAATAAGGCTGATTAGGAAACAACTAAAACCAAATGTTATTCAACGCTGTGGAGTTTAAGAATTGCCTCCAAAATTAGCCTTGGTAGAACTAATCTTTTAACAACAACTAACCTTTTATTAAAAGGTTAACAACATTTTTTTTAAGTACCTGATTTAGTGAGGTCAATCCAAATAATACTAGCTCTGTGTCAATAAAGTGAAAATGCGTATTAGGTGTAGCGTACTACTAAGAGAAACCAACTTGTTTACACTGAGTGATCTAAGGTCAGTTTAAGGCAAAACCACATGTCCCAGCTCCCACCCCAAGGTGAAAACAATGAAACTTCAAAGTTTCTTTTTTTTCCTAGAAGTTTGTAACACAGTTTCAGAAAGCTTAAATACCTAATTTACAATTGGACAGCCCCTCTCATGGGTTTAGCATAGCTCTGCAGTATAAAGGAAACAGACAAGACACAGAACTAGCAAGTCCCTGGTTTAAGTTAAACTAATCAGAAGAAGACCTCCACAGAAACCTTCTCACCCTGTCTACAAAAAGGACCATGTAATACTGTGTATTTATACGCATCAGACATATCACCCAACAAAATAGATAAATTAAATGATTCATTGTACAAAGGCTGGTAAGGCTGAAAGAAAAGTGCTGGTGTTTCTTAGGTTAAATACCTTAAAAATTTCTGATGCCCCAGAGGGCGGAGCTATGCAAAGCAAAATGTGTAAAATTGAACTGTAGTGTCGTAGTGAGGTGTCAAGTTGAAGCCCTGAGCTTATTAAAGTGTACTTCAATGAAAGTAAATGAAGAGTGGAACAAACAAAAAAGACAACATTTATATTGTGTCAAGAAATTTCATCTCAAAATCATAATGCAGAGATAAAAGAATGTTCTATCCATCTTAATATGGTAATAGTTAACTTTTCTACTTGGCTAAGTGATCGCAAGAGCAGCAGTAATCAACACGCAAGACGGATTAGCTCACAGCACTCCAGAGAAAGAAATGGGATAATGATATTTAATAGGGTAAACAAACTACAAGCTAATGCCGAAGTATGAATTGCTTTGCACTTATTGCAGTTGGTTCACTCACCTTCTGGGGAAAACCCAAAATGGGCAGAACACAGAAGACAGTGCAGATTAACAGAAAAAGTGTTAGCCGTGAGAAATCAACTGATCAAAATAGCTCCACTGGCAGTATATTGGGTAATACTAGAATATATGCAAAATTACTTTGGATATTCAAGTGTCAGTAATAATTTATATTCAATAAATCAGCTAAAATACACTGGATGATCTAATGGATTGACTAGATTCCTCAACAAAATATTTAAACCATTAGGAATCTCACTTTGGGGGAAACAAAAGATGAGGAAAAAGCAACAGTTTTCATAAGGGTGATGTTTACTAACTTCCACTGACAATCTGAAATCCCATTTTCATTAGCGTTTAATTAGTGTAAACACTCACCTCTCTGTTGCTTCTTCTGCTTCTTTTATATTCGTGTCTCTCTTCTTTAAAGCATCTTGCAGCTGTTGCTCGCTAGTAGAGGGCTCTGTGCTGATAACAACCCTGTGCACTTCTCTTAGGTGACCGAAATACACTTTTGCATGGCCAAAAACCTTAGCACAGAATTCACAACACACAAGTTTTTTGGGTTTGCCCTCGTTGTGATGAAGTTTCATATGCGTACTCAGGCTTCCAGAATGAATATACGCTTTACGGCAAATTCGACAGCTGTAAGGCCGTTTGTTTGTATGCGTGTTCATATGGTCCTGAAGATGGTGTTTAAACTGGAAGATATGGTTACAAACATGACATTTATGTGACGGCTTAGGTACGGTTGAACACGCATTTCTACTTAAATCACCTGATTTAGCTGATGTAGCATCACTATGCTTATAACTGAGATATTTGTTGGGAAGCGAACTATTTAAAAGAGTATCTTGGCCTAAATGGTCAGGAGATGGTGTCTCTACTATTGCTGCAGAAGTCAGTGGTGCAAAAGCCTGCACAACTACCACTGGTTTTGGTCTAATACTACGGTATTTTTTTACTGCCTCTGCTTTTTTGTCTTCAGGTGGCTGAAGATCAACTTTCGCTCTCTCTCTTCCTTCTCTAAACTTATTAATGATGCATTTCCTTCGCTTGGTCTGGAAAGTCAATAAATCATCTGGAGCTCTTCTTTTCCTGCCTCTTCTTTTAAAGGCTGCAGCGTTCAATTTTTTAAGACTGTCGACATCCACTTTATTGGATGGAGAGAAGGTATTTGCTCGAATGGTTTGTTTGGGGACTTGCGTAAATGATACAGCTAATCGCTTATCAGATGCTTTAGTAGGAACATGAAAGGTTTTCGCCAAAGCTGGTATCTTTTCACATTCAGATTTTAGTGAAGGACCAGATACATCCGTAACATTAGTATGCAGCTTAGATTTACAGAACACTGAATTTTTCATCCTTGAGTAAGGCAAAATAGGAAGTTTTCCTTTTGGTGCTGATGGAGTCATCTGTACTGTACTGCCAAAAACTGCTGGTGACAGGACAGCAACAGAATTTGCAGAATTTGTGGGTTTTTCCTTTAGTTTCTCAGACATTATGAATGACTTTCCTGTGGTTTCAGATGCTGTCTTCACAGAGCGTAGACTTTGTTTCATGGAATTAATTGTACTTGCCGGCTTGGATAAAGAGTCTTTAACTACAGATAGTCCAGAAACATTACCGTTAGCAATTTCAGTTTTGTTCACTAAAGGAGATCCAGATTCCACACAACTGCTTTTATTTACTAATGTGGCAACTGTAATTTCAGCTGAGTCACGGTCTGTTAGCATCACTTGCTCAGTTGAATCTGAACTAGAATGAATTTCGGCACAGTCTTCAGTTAAGGTAGTCATGGGGGAAGTCTGTGATGAGATCGATGCTTTGTTAGGAATCTTGTTATGTGTACCCAAAACAGAGACTTGTGCCGTTTTTTTGTCATTCAGCAATTTATTTCTTACAGATTGGTACCTAGGGATAGGCAGCTTTGGGTTTTCAGAAGGGGCCATGTTTGACTGCTGGACTTGCTGCGTTAGGGCAGGAGCAACATACGGCAAGGCCAACAGAGAGAAAGTTCCCTCATGACCAGCAACCTGCATGACAGCATAGTTTTGAGTTGGTACCACCAGTGGTTTAGAACCTGCAGCTGAAATTGGTGTATTTTGCTCAGGCAAAGATGACTGAAGACAAGAAACCACTCCAGATGTTAAAATTTTTGGTACCATTTTTGGAGCAATGGTCCGAAACTGACTCTTCTTCTGAAAACTTTGTATTATATCCGAAGGGGATTTGTGTTTATCTGTAATAACAACAACATAACAAAGACATAATATAATATATAGTATTTCTTTTTAAAAAATTACTGTATCAAAAATAAAACTGCTTACAAAGGATACTATTACACACAAACTTATTAAAAACATTTAGGTATTTAAATGACCACTAAATTAAGTTTAGAATTGCAAAAGTTTCATGGACAAAACAAAAACACTCCCTGAAGCAATGTGCTTGAATATAGATATGAAAAAAAACCCAACAACCCTGTTGATCTAATCTTAAATGGATGTTTCATTCTAGGTTGGAAACTACATGGCATTTCAGAACAAATGCACTTATAAGCCTCTTCTGCCCTGGAAAAGCTGCACTAACATGCTGGCAATATTCAGCTGGAAGAACAAATGGACACGATTTAAACTCCATGATGCAGAACTTTTCTGAGCACCTGCTCTGATCATATCTCTCAACCACAGTCATGCTATCTTTCAGAGTTTCTGTAACATTTAAAATTTGTGGGTTTTATGAGATACAGACCAAAGCCCACCTGATGAAGTCTTAAAAAAATTACTGCTATAAAACATGCAAATAATGTGTAATAAAATCAAAGAGGACTTGAGAGAAGATGTACCATTGTTAAATACCCAATCACACACGTTGTTTCTGTGCCTGTAATGCACAATAGAACTACTGTAGTAAGTTATTAAAATATTTTCTTGAAAGATGCAATTTATCAAGGTTATATCACAGTTCCTTCCTGTTTCTACTTGTGTTGGTAAATGTCACAAACATTTTTAGTAAAGAAGAACGTGAGGATAATTAAGTAAAACAAATAAAACGAAAAAGGTAAAATGTGCAAGATATAATCTGCATTGAGCAGCAGATATATGTTGACCTTTCAGACACTCCATAAAAAAGGAGTTGATATATAGTTAATTTACCACTACCATTTCAAATAACAGCCTCATTACCCACTCCCAAATTCAACTACTGATGCTTTCAGTTCTCAAAAACTGGGATAGGTTTCCTGAAAAAAAAAATTCTCAACAATCTCAACCACTGAAAATTCAACTACAAAGATCCCAAGCAGAAAGGCAATTTGCGAAGGCAACAATGTAAGAAAAATTCATTTTGAGAGAGGAATCACATTTGAATAGAATATGTAAAAGTATATGCTGGGACCTTGAAATACTGCAGTAAGGTAATTCCATAGGGAAGTTGCCATTCCTTACCATTTTAAAGCCTTCATAACGAATGCATTTATACATGGTTA
This sequence comes from Pygoscelis adeliae, assembly GCF_000699105.1. Classification (NCBI taxonomy): domain Eukaryota; kingdom Metazoa; phylum Chordata; class Aves; order Sphenisciformes; family Spheniscidae; genus Pygoscelis; species Pygoscelis adeliae. The sequence goes on from NW_008824941.1 coordinate 646,924, forward strand.
TGGACTTAAAGAGGTAACTGTGAATTACTACCAACACTGGAAACTCCAGCAAGTTTATCTTGATCCTGGATGTTCTTCTCAGACATCACACACTTTGCAACACGCACTGTAAGCTGCAGAGCTATCATATTTCATGACCAGAACTCCTGGGCAGATACAGATGCATACTCACGGTATGCACATATGCAGTAAATCCACTGCCTTCAGGACGTGCTAGATTCACTGAGCAATCACATATAAACTGTACAATTCAGACATAGTAGGTCTGATGCTTCTCAAAACTCTTTGACCTATAGCAGGTTCATAAAGTAGTAATTATGTAGGGCATAAACCTTTGATCCTTTTATTGCCATCTACAGCATCAAGCCCCAAGTCTGTTATGCACCTTCTTGATCCTCCAATTGAGTGAAACTACTGGACACCACCATAACTTTCTTTCTGCTCAATGTCTGTAGAGATGTCCAGAATGTCTAGATATTCTGTGCAGATTGGACTACTGTACATATGGAAATCCTGCACAAATATAAAAAAGAGATCCCTATACACAGGGTAAGTCCAGGCCTACAGAGTTTGTGCAACCTGGAAAAAGCAGAAACATGGTATTTTTAAAATTCTGTTAAAAAACCCTACAGCCCTTTTTATTCTCCAAAAGCTAGGAGCATGTACCATTTCCTACTAAGAACTTCCATTTTTGCCAATCTACAATCACTAAACACATAGAGACCTTGATCTTTTCAACTGCTAAGATTGCTAATAATACTCAGATTATTTTTTGTTTCCTGTGGGGTATCTTCTTGTCGCTGCTTTTGAGGAAACACTTTTAAGAGCTTCTGAGAACTACAATGAAATGATGTAAAGTATTGTAATCATTAACCAAACTAGCCCTGAACTTCAGTGCTAGTTACAGGCCAAATAGTGCAGCTTAAATACAACAGATGACAGAACAAGTATATTTTTCTTTTAGGGGACAGAGTCTGCTTATTTTTCAGATTATGCTTGCCATATACTGACATTAAAGACTTTTTCCACATCACCAGTTATTCAGCTTGCCACAATATTCAACACGAAGTAATTTCCATTCTCTCTCACATTTGGCTTGTACCTCTCCCTTTTTATTTCAGCATCTCATTCATTGATTTGCATAAACTTTTTAGGAAAGCCAGCACTTCAGCAGACTGCTACCTGTGCTACTTTACACTCCAAGTTACAAGGCACCCGCTCTCCAACCAACGGTAGCAAATAACGTGAGTTCAGGAAAAGACGGAAGTTTTGCTGTGGACATGCCACCTCTACAAAAGTGCAGAAAAGGCAGCCAAAGCACCAAAAAAGAAAGGTTAATTTAAGGTTAGGAGGAAATATTTGTAGAAATAATGCATGACACTAGCTTTAAAAATACGCACATGGTTCTCAAATACATTGACTTGCCTACTGCAAAATTAGGCAGCAAAATCACTTTTCTTTAAAGAAAGTCTCTCCACGTATTTTCTCAGCATTCCACAAGAAAGTATCATTCTAGAAGCCAAGACTTTCATGAATATCAACTACAAAATGCTCTTTGAAACAAGGTCCATTTAGATCAATATTCTTATGCAGTTAACACAATACTAAGCGTTGATATAACTGTTTGAGAAGGGATTTTTATACAAATGCTTTTTCCAACTAGCATAATTTTATCATAAATACGTCTTCCAGGCAAGCTATGTTTGGTATCAGCCTTTGGTACAACTTTTTCTTTTTTTTTTTCAAGTTTACATTAGACAGTTTAGTGCAGAAATATTAATTGCAGTGCCTCTGGTAAGCAAAGGATACTCAACTCTGTATTTCCCTCTCATCCAACACAGCTGCTGTAGTTAAGCAGCTTAGCCAGTGTCTAAATATAGAGGTGGGCTAGATGCAGACTAGCTGTCTGATGATCCTTCAGACTCGGTTAAGATTTTGCTTGTGGACTGGGAAAGCTAATTGGAAGAACTGGTGGAAGACTATTTAGCATCTTGGATCAGGAAAAAGCAACCAGTCAATTCACAGACCGGAGGTCCTACTGACCCCATCCAGAGTGTGCACGTATCATCAGTGACCAAAATTATTTTTTCAATTTATACTTGGCGAAAAGTTTCAACAATTTCCTTTGCACACAGTGATGGCTACAGTAATTCATGTCTTTGCCACCCTGACACTGAAGGACTTGAATATGCTCTGGCTGTCTTGGCTACCAGAAGGCCACTTGGAAACTTAATATGCATCTTTCAGGGACATTCCACTTCTATTCCACACCTGCTTCCAAATTATTTCTGTCTGATTCAAAGGACTCATTTTTACTTGTCAGTTGTGACCTGAGGAAAAGCCTTCACGCCTACACAAACCCATGAAGTCTTGCAGTTAAATTCCCTAAAGGGGAATTTTCAGTTAAGGGAGGCTCTGCAATGGCATTTTTGAGGACAGCCCTTGGTTTTAGACAACATTCTTTCTACAAGTCAGTCTACAGGTCCTTCACTGGAAGGCAACAATTTTTATACTTTCTCTAAAATTTTCATTAAGAATAAAGGAAATGAATGAAAACATTAAATCTAATATCTGAATGACGGGAAGCTTATTTTTAACTGCTGTGTTCTCAGTCTTTCAAATAGGCATGGAGTTGGGGCAACAGGCAGACACTTTTAAATAATTAAGCACAAGGTTAAATCAAATGCAATTCAATCCATTTATTTTAAAAGTCTCTGTTAAAAGATTAATGGTTACCATGCTAGTACCTGCAAGTATCAAATCACTCAAACTTGCAGGATGTCATAAGCTTTCATCCCTTCTAAATAACCTTAAAATTGTATAGGACTGGACAGTAATACACCAATAAAAAAATCAATGATGCATCAAAGTCTCTGATATAGCCATGCTGGGAAGAGTTCTCTGGAGGAAAGAAAGTCTTCCACGGGGCTGCTGTTCATTCATGGTTCCCCTTCCTTCCTAAGTCATTCAAGTCTGGTCTACTCCAGTCTGTTCTGCCTTCTTTTTGTACCTCCTTCAGTTCGTTCTCTATGTAAAGCATGTAACATTGGTGAACTCAGACACTGTAGAAAGCATCAGAAGAAATTTAATTTTCCCCACTAATCTGGTCTATTTTGAACATTAAAATAAACCACCAAAATGCCAGAAACCACTGTGTAATAGTGTTAACTTTTTAAATAATCCTTGTAGGACCACCTCACTCGTGTAGGTATGTATTTAATTTGTGTATGACTGGACAAGTGACAGAAAATAACACAAAAAAAGGGTCATCTTGTTTTGAAGGGAAAGGCAGAACACAGATGAAAAAGACTCATTAAATACTTCACTAAATGCACGTTTACGTTGCTGAGTCTTTTGCTGACTTTGAAAGGAAGAATAACTGTTCTATAGGAAAGAAAAAAATGCACAACTTTCTAACAGACAATACTAGATTTATTTCTGTCAATGATAGTTAATCATTCATTTTGCCAAATCTCCATACACACTAAATACCTGTGGATACTGTCTTTCCAGCACAAATTTCTTGGTTTTGCTGACCCAGCATACTTTGTTGGACACAATGTTTCTCTGCAGGATTAGCATGCAAAAAACCACCACCTGCAAAAGTGCTTCAGTCAGTTATAAATAGATCCCAGGACAAAAAAACCCCAAACAACCCCCAAACCCAACAAAACCCAGAAAAAGACAACATAAAATGACAATATAAAACATTAACTTCCAGTTAATGCATTAAGAAAGCTACTGCTTCTTGCTCTTTGCTATTTTTCTCTCCTCAAAAGATGTTTTAAAATCTAATATATTACATGCCAAATGCAAGGTGATAGCTTAATAATTGAGTAAAGCTGGTTAACGTGGTAAACAGATGGGATGCTTTAGCTTCAGTGTCATGGCAAACAGTCAACAGCACCAAAACAAAAAGCTCAGAAAAATGAAGGTTCAGTAGCTCTAGTGAGGCTTTTAAATACGGGGGCTAAATTCTATGCTGATTTACACTTTCCCTAATCTCACGTAAATCAATGGAACTGCAGATATTCTAGAAAATAAGAATTTGGCCGTCTATGTTCAAAACTAGTTTTGCCACACACCTATACGAAGTAAGGTTTGTAATAAAGCCTACAAATCAGGAGTCCCCAACTCTATACATTATAACAATTAATTTGCAGTTGTTTCTATCTTTGCCTAATAACAACAGTGTCATTCCACTGTTTGGGTGTAATGTTCTGTTCTGGGTATTTGCTTCAGATAATTTTCTAAAATTAATTTCAACAGAAAATGCCAGCCATCCCCAGGTATGTCTGCATTTAAAAAAAAATAATAATCTAGTAACATATCTATGCATTAGACGAAGACCTTGATATTTGACACAGCAATGTCTCCTTTGTCTGTGAAAAGCTGCCCGTATTTGGCAAAGTTGTAAGCTCTTGGCATGTGTTCAACAGATCCTTCAAGCAGCTAAGTTTTCCAATGATTACATTCTATTGAACGTGCTCCCGCTTCAGGCTGGGCTGGATTTTTCCTAAAACTATAGCTTTAGGTCCAACACCCAAGTTGGAACAAGGAGATGGCCTCTCCTTACCTCTTAACTGCTGAGCTGACAGTATGGAAGAGAAACTAGGATATATACAGGGCAAGCAGGAAAAGGACAAGAGAACTAGAAATGAGACTTAGAAAGTGTCTAGGCCAAAGAGTCAGAGTGGGATATGGGAATTAAATGCAGACTTAAGGTAATGAACATTACTATTACATGTGATTTGGAAAGGAGAAGCATTTAAGCCACAGGGATAACCTCATATCTTGCATATTCTTACCTTTTTGGTACCTGATTTTTTTAAAAGTAATATAATTATGTCTACATAGGAGTCCTTTTGTGCAATTTAAAATAGATTAGAAAAATAAACAATATAATGAAGCATTCTAATGCACGATTGGAAAATTACAGTACATCATTCACACAAACACTAAGATACAGAATGTACAAACACACTTAGAAAATGTGTTCTGGTATACCACAGGAGGAACACGAACAAAATATTTTGTTGAAATTCTAAAAGGGAATATTACACCTCTTTAAAGCTATATACAATTAATTGTGACTTGAGCATTAATGTGATTTGCTAGTAGAGCACTAAGCATTTTATCATTTAGAAAGGTGGTCTTTGCTCTAAAGTTTGTGCAAGTTTATTATCTTAAGAGATTAGGATTATAGTGCATTTCAAGAAATTCTGTGAGCAGTGGGATATTTCCTGGATTCCTTAAACAGTCTCCAAAAGACTCTTCTTAGCAGAAGACAGCATTACAACAACAAAGTTACACAATAAAAATGTTTTTTTGACATTAACTGGACTCCATTAAAGCAGACGTTCAACCTTAAAATTTCTAGCAACATTTTTCAGTGTGGGAATAAGTTAAAATCATTTTTGGCATAAACAGTCATTTTGGAGAGATAACTCATACAGTAATCCAAGATCATGGGTACATAGTTCATATTCAGGGAAGTTCTTCAGTTTCCTGTCTAATTCAGTCTTTTTTCCCCTAAAACATCCTTATTGCACTATCAACCATATATTGATATATGCCAAAATTTATACAGATCTACTTTTCAGAAAATTAGTATCTAACATAACTTACGCAAAAAAAAAAAAAAGATGGAGAAAAAATATTCATAATCTCTACTGTTAGGTAACTCCACTTTCTCAATTTCCAGAATTGCTTTCTTCTGTTTTTTGAAATTATACATAGGAGTTGCTTCATTATCATGCTGTCACCTATCTGGACTTCTGTAAGGCCTCTGACACGGTCCCCCACAACATCCTTCTCTCTAAACTGGAGAGACATGGATTTGATGGGTGGACGATTCAGTGGATAAGGAATAGGCTGGAGGTCGCATCCAGAGTAGTGGTCAATGGCTTAATGTCCAGATGGAGGTCAGTGATGAGGGGTGTCCCGCAGGGGTCCATACTGGGACCAGTACTGTTTAATACCTTCATCAATGACATAGACAGCAGGATTGAGTGCACCCTCAGCAAATTTGCCGACGACACCAAGTTGAGTGGTGCGGCTGACATGCCAGAGGGACAGGATGCCATCCAGAGGGACCTGGACAAGCTGGAGAAGTGAGCCCATGTGAACCTCATGAGGTTCAACAAGGCCAGGTGCAAGGTACCCTCAGTATCAATACAGGCTGGGGGATAAAGGGATTGAGAGCAGCCCTGCCAAGAAGGCCTTGGTGGTACGGGTAGATGAAAAGCTGGACATGAGCCGGCAATGTGCGCTCACAGCCCAGAAGGCCAACCATATCCTGAGCTGCATGAAAAGCAGCATGGCCAGCAGGTCGAGGGAGGTGATTCTGCCCCTCTTACTCCACTCTGGTGAGACCCCACCTGGGGCACTGCGTCCAGCTCTGGAGCCCTCAGCACAGGAAAGACATGGGCCTGTTGGAGCAGGTCCAGAAGAGGGCCACGAAAATCATCAGAGGGATGGAACACCTCTCCTATGAGGAAAGGCTGAGAGAGTTGGGGTTTTTCAGCCTGGAGAAGAGAAGGCTTTGGGGAGACCTTATTGCAGCCTATCAGTACTTCAAGGGGGCTTATAAAAAAGATGGGGACAAACTTTTTAGCAGGGCCTGTTGTGATAGGACAAGGGGGAATGATTTTAAACTAAAAGAGGGCAGATTTAGACTAGATATAAGGAAGAAATTTTTTTACGCTGAGAGTGGTGAAACACCGAACAGGTTGCCCAGAGAGGTGGTGGATGCCCCATCCCTGAAGTGTTCAACGTCGGGCTGGACAGGGCTCTGAGCAACCTGATCTAGTTGAAGATGTCCCTGCTCAACTACAGGAGGGTTGGACTAGATGACCTTCAAAGGTCCCTTCCAACACAAACCATTCTATGATTCCATTTAAGGTTTCTTTCTGCAATTAAGGCTTCTTTCTGCCAATACAATCTCGCCAGCATCTTGGCTCTAGTATCTCTGTCTTCAGAGAAAAGTGTAACATAAAACAATACCCATGCAAAAGCAGATCTGTTAAACAAAAGTTAACACATCAAGAAATCAATGCATCTAGATACTATATTATCAGCATCAGCAACAATAATAATCTAAGACATCATTTTGAATTTCTCATAGATTTAGATTTCACGTTATCTCTGTATTGTCCCAACACAAGTAACTTCTAAAATATCTATGAAATCCTATTTCTGTAGGGAATAACAAGTGGCCAACCGCTTTGAGGTAACCCTTTTGGGCTGTAATATCAAATGTATTAGCCACATGTGGGTAAATCAATATTCAGAAACAACATTTTATACAAAATGTGGGCAATGCAAGGCTTAACACGACCTCCTATAAAAAAAGCCATTTCTGTGCTACTGTATAAAGGAAGAAAGTCTTGGAAGTCTTCCCTAAAAGTTAGAACATATATACATAAGAGATTTTTAAACACTCCTTTGCAATGAATTTAAAATACATTTATTAGCAGATCTGCATGTTCTCTTAACACCTCTCATGCAGTGTTTGTGAACTCTAAAAGCTTTCCATTTTTTTGAAGGCACAGTCTTTAAAGTTATAAGCTACTCATTTCATATTAAGGTTAACATAATTACTAGGTTTTAAGCAGATCAAAATATTTTCATATCAAGAAATGAAAAATTATGTAAAGAGAGCTAGACATAAAGCATCTGTAATTATTAATAACTTTTTCTACCTTTACAGCTGAAGAAATCACACACAGATTTTCCTCATTATGGCAATACGAGAACTTGGGAATAAGGTTTACACAGATAAATCTACGGGCTCAAGATGGTGCCTGGCCTCTGCAACCACACAAATGACTATTAAAGATGAAAACACTGGTTCTTCTCTGCTTAAGCATGGAACTTCTGTCTGAGAGAGACTGTTAGATACATCATAAAAGACAGCATGTTTCAGCTTCTATATGCCTCTACTAGTTTCAGCAGCCAACCACGTCAAACTTCAAGTGTGCATTATCTAGAAACCGTACTGCTCTGACAGGACTTAGTTGAGTAGAAAGGAAATTATTTTGGTAGCTTTGCAAATCCAGTAGTTTATCTTTGTTGGTTTTGCCCAGTCATTCTGTTCCACAGAGGATACCATCCCTGGAGATTTGCAAAGCAAGGCTTCAGTGACGCAGCCACTTGGGGGAACTAATTGTTCAGAAAATAGCTGAAGGGAGGTGATGCAAGCACTGATCATAAACTCATAACTCATAAACCTTCAATGGCATTGCGAATATGAATTAGGTACTTTGGAGGATGGGGACAAACAGAAGATTCAAAAGAAAAGACTGTCATCGGATGTTTAAAAATTATTTTCTGGGAGAACTGCCAGTTGAAATTTCTTTCAGCGAGCTTCAAGAAAGATATGGACCTAAACAGTAATTCATTCACTATAAAGTCGGTGTCAATGTGAAGTCCTTTTTAAAAGCACTATCAAGTTCACATCAACCTGGACAAAATCTTGATATGCCTAATGTAAGTGGTAATTAATAGACTTATTTTTTCCTTAAGTGCAGGAAACAATAATGACCAGGTCTGCTACAAAAACAAAGGCAGAATTCTTCAGAAACTGCAGCACAAAAAGGTCAAGTAGAACCATTTTATGAATAAATCATGAAATATTTTCTGACTAGACTCTTGCTCCCCTTTCAAACAAGCTGAGAATAGAATCTATCTTTGTCTTACTGAGAGTTCAACCCTCCTCCCTTCCCTCCATGGGAAAGAAAACACGTACGTCTGATTGCAGTAAGGAAATTATGCCTCTTACTTCCAAAATTTAATTTTTGCAAATACTGCTGTGCAAATAGAGAGCACAACAGAACAGTAAAATTGTTATTCCTTTTATAGAGTATCACTTTTTTTGTGACGTCCAGAGCACCTCCTTCTGAACAGAGCCTGTATGCAAGAGGAAAGAAACAATTAATTCACCACTTTGGCTCAACAGAGCAAGTATCTTTTACTTGAGGCATTAAAAGCATCTGTATGGCGACTTCTGTACTGCAAACCTCGGAAAGTGCTCCCTCATTAAGGGTGAACGGAGGATCAGAAAACTGTCAGACTTGGCCTATTTTGTGTCTTTCTGTACGAACTGTACACAGGGTTTATCATTCCCCAAAGAAATGGCCAGAACACACTGCTAAACTTAGATGATAGTTGGAGAGTATTTTCTGAGGGATTTTGTAAATAGCTCATTTCTTTTGAAAATTACCTAAGTGATCTAACTTTTGAATGGGGAATCTCTACCCAGGATTTTTGTTTGCTCTGTCTCCCCTTTTCTTTCTTCATGACCCAAATTTCTTTAGAAAAAGACTCTACAGCTCTGGCTGAGATATACAAAACATTGCCACCTGTAGTCAATTCCACTAAGGATAAAACAAAAATAAAGATTAGAGGATCTCCACAATACTTCAAATAGATATGTATATTTTTTCAAAGACAGACACAGCCCTGAAAGCACAGGAAAACTAAAACATCTTCAGAAAGACTATGGCCCTGGCTAGGAAGACATTAGTTTTCAGAGCATATAAAATTATCACTTGCTGTTGAACCTGAACATAGCTAGGGATTTCTGGCAGTAGGATGTAGCAAAAAATAATTTAAATTACAGTATCTGTATGCTTTTTCCCCCTGTACATAATTACAATTATTTGCAATGCTTATTGACATTGCTAAGCTTGTCTATATTGGCCACTGTATGGTTTAAAGGCACCAACGGTTGTCACAAGCAGGTACTGGATGGGCTGTAAAGGAATTGATTGAAGACACTACTGGTAAGTGATAATATATTAGCAAACACTTGTAATGGGTGCCAGCATACGAGGGAATGAAAACAGGAATGCAGTCAACAGGAATACAGGCCAAAGATGATACCCTTAACTTGCCGTGTGCCGAAATATCAGTACATTCCTAATTAAATTCACATGTATCTGGCATGTGCCAGCAGACAAAGGAGTCCCTTGGTGCAGAGTCCAGCAGGGGGAGTCGGGCGCCCATCACCGCTGCCTCCGGCCACCGCCAGAGCCGGGCAAGCCTTGCTGCGGCTGGGAAGGCCACACCGGGGGACTTTCTGTTCCTTCTTCTAAGTGCCAGATCAGTTTGGATCTGTGACTCATGTCGACTACTCTACAGTAATTTTCAAACAACAGAAATGCTACCCTACTTGTCTAATAATTTCGTAATGCTAAATACAGCTTCTATTAAAAAAATCCCCTAAGTCATGAAATCTTTTACAGCACCGCACACAACCTCTGAACAACTTCATGATGAGTTATGTTATTATTTCAAAATATTCTACCTTTGCAAACTTTTCAGTCAATTCAATGTTTTGTATAAATTTGAGAACATCTTGAAGCAAAGCAGCTGAGCCTTCCTGTTGAAAGTAATTACTTCTATTAAGCTATTTAGTATCTTCTGTAACTGCAGTACAATTTTTGTGCAAGAGATTTTTAAATAAAAAACAAACCATTACTGATTTTGTGTTAATCTAGTTAATGTCCCAAATAACACGTCCATGTTACTAAAAACATCAGTATTTACAACAGATGTTCTTCTTTTGGTAGACATCTGAAAACGAAGCACTGTTACCAACATATTTTCCCATCCCAAGCAATACCCCGAAATCTTTGTCAAACTTCCCTGCTTTCATCATCGCTCAGCTCATCACACAAACCATCTGCATAAATAAAGATGTAAGCATCTGCTTTACGGCAAATGGTCTCAGGGGCAGATGTTTTTATCCTTGCATTCATGTCACTGGCTTGGATACATTATTTGAACAGATGTACACAATCTGAAAGTGTCATGTCCCACAGTGAAATGTCTCCAACTGCTTTCTATCAAAGTACATAAATGCTATTTGCACCTGCATTTATGTTAATGATATAAAGGCAGCAGGGGTTCCAGCAAAGTGAGAGCTGATGCTAAGGAACACATTTGCATGGCTAATTGAAGTTTGAGATCTCCCAGCACCAAATGACCATACTAACATGGATACAAAATGTACTAAACTATACAATGACTTTGTAAAAAACTATGTTTTTTTTTTTTTAATTAAAATAAACATACCCAAGACAAAAAAGCATTAAATAAATTCCTAGATAAACCAGGACAACCTTATATTTTGCACAATAATTGTATAAGATACACTATTTTTTCATGTTAGAGTCATTTAACAAAAATGTTTTATAAATCTGACAGTGCCAATCATCCAAAGGTATTTCAGTTCTCTAAGGCACACTGGTATTTTATGTCATTATGGAGCACTATAAAAAACCCAGCACTTGCTCAACAGCAAATATTCACATGAGTGTGAATGACAGAATATGATGCTTCCATGATAATTTCATAATTCCTAGGAAAAATTAAAATCTTAGAAGTTAAGTATTTATCATTATTCAGAAAAGTGCATCTGTTTGAATATGGATTTACAATCGCTTGTTATATAAATGATAATCACCTTTCTTATATTTTAAATTGAGAAAAATACAGACGCCCTGAAGGAGCATGTATCAAATTACAGAACTTCTGCTATTACATGACAAATGGTAGCAGTGAAGGGTTTATGTTGTCACTCAAAGAACTTGCACTAACCATTACTTCCACACTCAACTGAAAAATAACAAGCACTTTCAAAGTATAGAAAGACTGACAAAAATGCTATACTGAAAGTAACTGATGGGTAGGTTCTACTTCCAATACCATTTATTTTCAAACCTCTTATTTGTAAGAAATGTACCAATGTTACAGTTGTACATAAATCATTATAAATTGCTAATAGCCTCAACATTTTCTAAATGCCATAACACATTTAAGAAACAAAAGTAATCTTACTTCCAAAAAAGAGTGATAGTAAAAGGATACAAAAAAATATACTGACTAGTATATTTGTAGAATATCATGATTTCACACTGATACAGCTCTTGATCAGGATCTGGTTATGATTCTAACATGAACCCTCACTTCCGAAGTTTACAACACGGCTCTTATAATTCACTCTGGGTGTAAGCTGATAACAGGATACTGACTGGAATGGATTTTTGTTTAGGGAAAAAAAAATAGTCTTCAAAAAAATCTCAAAAAACAAATTATTCATCTGTTTCAAGTTTACAAACAGCTCCACAGTCTATATTCTCCTCCCGTTATTCAGAAATGGCTTTAACAAAGATAACACGTTCAGTTTGACTACAACAGTGGTCAAATTCCTGTTATTTAAAGGAAAAATTAAACTAAGGCTTTTAAGTATTAGAATTAACTATTTCAGTCAAAAGCATACAGATGTAGAGCACGCTGCAGGGTGGATAGCTTTACACAACAGCAAGTACTGTCTCCCTTGAAAGAACAGTCCCATTAGACACAGAACACATCAACTAAGATCAATTTGCATGACATCCTCCTGGAATAGCTTCCTCAGAATTATTACAGTATCATAAAAATACTCAGTCTTCAAAAAACAGTTTATATACTGTCATATAAACTTATATGACAGTAAAAGCTCAAGGCTTCAAGTTAAGTAATATATAGTGCTTTTCTTAATTAACTTAAGTACCAACAATGGAAACTTAACTGACAACCTGCAATGGTTCTGAAAGGTCCGTTAGAGCTTATGTCACGTCCATCAAACATTCACTCACATTTAAGAAGTATCATTAAAAATGACATTCGAGTTAAAAATTGTATCTAAACATTAGCATTGTGACACAGATCAAAAGGTAAAGGAACGCAGGGGAGTTGGACTAGATGACCTTTAAAGGTCCCTTCCAACCCAAACTGTTCTGTGATTCTATGATTAAAGTTACAGCTGCACACTTAGAGGCTTGGGAATACACAGTTGCAGCACAAATACCCTTACTAATAATGGAGGGAAAAATTCAAGACGCTAACCCTACTGAAAACTAAATCAACAAAAGATGACTTCTGAAGAGACAAAACATAGAAGAAATATATATAACACAAAAAATGATAGTAAGGATAGGAATGTGCAGAAAAGGCACTTAAAATCTAAAAATCTAAGTTTATATTTATAAAGTATTTATTTTCTTGTTTGTGCTAGTCTTGTAGCGTAACTTGCAAATAGATTTGACCCTCAATTACATGGGGGTCAAATATGATAATGATTTTCAAATATATGAGGATAAAAAAATTGTAATAACCCTGAACACTTAATTCTGCTGAATCAAACAAGAAGCAGATTTATATATTTCAAGTTTTAACTATAGGTGGTAATAGTAATTAGCAATGTCCTACAGAAGAAAACAATCTTAGCTATTGCGATTGTTTAAAGTGATAAATGTTGCAGTATAATGGCTTCTTTTTTTTAACCATATTAGGGTAGAATAGTATATACGAGTTATACAGTGATTTATTAATGATGATGATATTTCTTCCACATATTGAATCAGAAGCATCTAATTTCTCAAAAAAAGTATAGAAAGTATACTATACCTGCAGAAAGTGTTAAAGGATTCTGCATTATGCCCTTTAATAGTTATGACAACGTTCCTGGAAAGAAGAAATAAAGATATTTAGAAGTTCTGATAATTTTTCATAAACTAAAAAAAAAAGACAATGGCAATAGTTTTCCAAAATTATATTTCAGAATGGATCCTAGTATGCCCATACCTCATGCAAAACACCACCAGAGTTTTAAACCAAGTGTTTCTCTGGATCACACATACCCTTATATGCACTCTCCATATTTCAACACTGGGTACAACTAACTTAGGCTTCTCCTAATTGAAAACACCCATTAGAGCCAGAAAAGAGGACACGTCATGAATTCCAATGTGACAATGCATTCTGAAGAATCACAGACAGTGTAGGGTTAAGCAATCATTTTCCTTCAAACATCTGACTGCATGGATCCCACATAACTGACTGACAAGCAGAATCTTCCATGGATGCTACAATGAAGGTATTAGCTTGCATTTGTGAAGCAAACATTACACTGTCACCTCTCCTGAATTTGACATTGGTACTTATTGCAAAATTTGATGGATAATGTTTAACATAAAATAGCATTACATCAAGTGGCCGCCCAGTAACTTGACAGTTGGCTGTTTCTTTCCAGTGCAGTGTATTGCGTAAGCTTTGGTCAAGTGTGATTCAACGGTCAAGTAAGAGAGACATAGTATAATGTAACAACAATATAAAATTGTGTTATTATCCACTTAGATTTTGTCATAAAATGGTCTAGCTTTTGGAATGGCTACATAATAGTTTGGTTCAGCTGAACACCACTAACGTTAAAAGTCACATAGGGTATAAAACTCTTGGTCTCCTAATGCAGTTGGAGGCTTTGGGAAGGTAACAGACAAGTCCATTGACTGACACAGATGGAACTCCAACTACTTGGGGGTTTACTTGGATCTAGGCTTTCATACCAGTGCATATATATAACATTTCCCATGAGCAGAGCCAGCTGTGTGGATGTGGAATTTGCTTACTTTACTGGCCAATTTAACAGCCGGTAGAATCTTACATAAAGAACAGTCCAGACATGCACTCAAGAGCCTCCTTCTAAGCACATGAAGTACCAAAAGATTGGTTTTGGATAAATACAAAAATAGTTAGGACAAATTCTGATGCAATTACCAAACACAAAAATGAGTCTTGAATATGTTTCTTTACTATCGTGCAACTGACTCTCAAAAAGCAATGGAGAGGTTCCAGGAAGGAGATGGTTCTGTAGGCAGCAGTAAAGTATAGAAGGGAAGTATAGAAGGGAGGTATAAAAGAGGCAAAACCAATTCCATTTCCAGGAAGTTCAATACCAAAGCATAAAAGAAAAGTGAGTGTGGCTGCTGTGAGGAGACCTCTCACACAGCAAACAGGTGAGGCTCTTTGGTACCTTTATCTTCTGTGCTTAGCCATATGTAATAAGAAGCTCTTGTATGTCAACCAGCACAGGCTGACATCGGCATAGGTTTGTCGGTGCATATCAGCAGATCCCAGGCTGCCTCAAAGAGCCTCTGTCCGTGGTACTTAAGCAGTCAACCTCTGATCTGTCAGACCCAGTACACAAATATATGTCGGCTCATCTAAATGTAGTTTCACATCGTGGTAACATATAGACAACTCCCTCTTAACCTACAAGAATGGCACAGACCACACTGATGTAATTTTGGAATGGTAAAACACTTATAGGAACCAGCGTGGACTTTCAAGTTGTCGAACCACAGTGTACGACATCCTTCTTGAGGGCCGTATTGCTCAACATGATCTTTTTATAGAACCAAAGTCCGAAGTTTTTCTTCCACTTTAGGATTTCTGACACTTGAAAACATACTGAAGTAGTCACAGCAACACATATTCTTGTAAAAACCAATGTAAGAAATTATGTTCAAATGAAGGTTCTGAAAATTATTATTCTGAAGTCACATTTTAATACGTTTTCATGGTCCCCCCCAGTTGTAGGGAGCATTAAATCATTTAAGAGGGTGCCCCACTTATGGTTACTAGTTCCTCTTAGAATTATAGCAGGCAAACCAGACTTCAGGATACAGATCAACAATTCTTAGAATACCATGTGGAAATACAAGCTCCACATCTTCTTCCAAGCATTCACAAACCCTAACGCTAGGACAGAAAGTTGGACCATACAAATCCAAACATTTTGTACAGGCATCCGATTTGAATTCAACCCTAACTGCAGTAAGATAATGGTCTTGATCTAGAAAATCCAGTGCTTATTTGACAGACTAGTACATTGATCAGCTACTGACAATAATAAAAAAAAAAAGTAGTTTCTCAAATTAACTTTTCATCTTCCAGCCATTCATGAATAATTTTGTTACTGTTTTTATACCAAAGAACCTTTCACTGCCCTTTATTTTTGCAGATGTTTAATCAAGTAACCTTCCTTATTGGAAAAACTGAACAGCTCAAGATTTTGAAGTCACGGCAAGATTCTTCTTATCATCTCTTCATATTTTTCTATCCATTGTTATATGTATGACTGTATTAAAGCATGTTTTCTTTGAATACACAGTTTACAAAGCAAACCACATAACTTTGTGTGACTGTCCTGTCTGCATTTTACACTATTTTCAATTTATCAGCAGTGATACTGACTTTTTGATCACTGCCTAGTGCTAGCCTCGGAACCAGTCCCACCACAACTTTACTACAAGTATAATGATTCACATTCCTTTTTCATTGACACTTTCTGACATCTTTCAGCCAGGTTGTAACTTTTTTAACAGATACTTAATATCTACATACATTTGATGCATGTCCTAAACATTAACTGCAGTCTTATCAAAAAGTTCTGAAATTTTGGATCAATGCATAGTACAGAAGTTGAAGGATATAAAATCTATACACCTACCTATACCTGCCCTCAGTGGAAATTTTTTTTTTCATCTGACTATAAATCTGCCTTGGCATGACTACTTCCCATAAAAAACATGTTGATGTTTAAAAAAGAGACAACCTTACAAATAAAATTATTAACTAAATTTTGTAACTGTTTCATACTCTTACATCCAGAACAAATTTTAGGTTGGACACCACTAATAATTCAAGATGTCCCGTTGTTTTTATTGAATACTGAAGGAGGAAAACATTCTTACAGTCTTCCTTGGTTATATTTGAGTCCCATACTGGTTCTTTCCAAATAGAGAAGATAATATTGATTATATCTATCTGGCATTATCATCAATTTTTCTGCACCTAAGAGACTATCCCAATAATAAAACTTCTAAAATTTTACATAATCTTAAAATCTGTTTGCTCAGTTTGTAACTCTACCATAGGACAATAAATAAAATAATTCAAGTCGCAGTACTCCAGAACTCAAATTATTTCTCTTGAAATCTGCTCAGAGATGAAAAGAAATCTATTACAAGAATTTCAAGTGAAGTGGAGTTGAAGTTGGACAGAATTAAAATCTATCTTAATGCCACAAAATAAGCTCTATCATGCCTATACTACTCCTTATGTTACCACAAAATGAAAGGATAAATGAATTTTCAACCAGAAGCAGCAAAAATATCAAATAAACTGGGAAAAAACCTACACTGTAAATTGGTCTTTAACAACCAAAGGAAGCAGAGCTTACACACGTAATAATTTAAAAGCAATTTTCACAGAAAGATACTCACAGGTCTTTTATATGAAATTGGTGTCCTGATAGACAGACTGAATCTGAGTATCAGGTGAACCCAATTAACCTAATTTGATGCTTGTCCATACTAAGACATTTATTTTAGATGTTACACAAAATCCTTTAGGATACTACACAGAAAACGATAAATAGGCTGTAAAGGTTATGACATTAATTTTACTGTCATTCTCATGCTTTAAGCAGGCATCAAAACTAAAAATCTCATCTTCTGGGAAGGAAGAACTATCTGAAAGTAATTATAGTACTTATTATCACAACAGTATTAAACTAAACCACTATGACCCTAACTGAATTTATTTTTGGTACCTTTTGTTAAAAGAACAAAGCTTCTCAATGATCACTGTACCTTCTAATGCAGTGAACATTAGTTCAGGTACTGGAAGAAAGCATTAAATCAAATCTTGTAATTTCATATTAAGCTTAATTATGAATTTTAATTTAAAACTAGGCATGTAAAGAAGTGTTAGTTAAATATTATTACATAATTTCATTTCAAAAGGAAAACATTCAGCTAAAAAGAAAAATTAAATACTTAGTACAGTTTAGACAAGTTGTTCTCCTAACAGCAGCCCACGGAATGTCCATTTATATTTCAAAAGCAATTTTCTTCACTTCATTTTTCACACCTGTTCTTTCACATCCTGTGTCGTCTTGTAAACGACAGTGCCATGCAACCATTATTTTCCAAAATTTAGAAACTTTTCAACTGAAACCAAGTTCCCCAAAAAGCATGAATGAATCGTATCAGCATAACTTCCAGGAAAGTTAGCAAAATCCATTGGTATTTATTTCAAGTCAGACTTGGAATAAAAGATTAAAACATTGAAGCTATGTAAAAACACTAAGGAAGGTAAAAATGACAGACAGAAAGATTGACTAGTGTAACACAAAAAAGCATTTGTTCAAGCAAGTATATTTGCCAAAAGCCTGCAGTGCTTGGCTACTTTATAAAATCAAGCACAAGGCATCAAGCCAGTTTGTTTAAAAAATAAAAAACCCTCCAAAACCCCAAACCCCAATAACCAAGCAATAGCTGATTTGCATTTCTGAAAACCTGCAAAAATATTCTGCATTTCGCTATCCAAATCTCAGTCGCAGAAGTCCGATTTACTCTTATTCAAAATTTTCTATTTTAAATCATATTTTCACACTAGGATTTCATCCTGCATCAGCAGATCCTCATCCTCCTATTCTATATCCAAAGAAATATGCACATAGTCACAAACAACAGCTTTCTTACAAGAGAAATTACACACTGCTTATGCTTCCATACTTAGGTAATTAATCAGGGAGAAATGTGTGTCCGTGGCAGAATTCCTTTGGCTGAGCCCATTAGGTGACTTCAGCAGACAGCCAAAAAGACACAGAAGCCTCATTGCAACTGGTCACTTTACCCGGTACAAACCCAGCAGAACCTAAAACGCAGGCTATTTTTAAATTTTTGGTCATCCTATGAGACAGACCACTCCAAGCACACTTCCTGAACTTCAAGCCTTACATGCACTGAATGCCACAGTGGTAATCCTGGACAAAAATTCTTCCCTTCATCCTCTGTTAGGTGATGTATAGAATGGTTGGCTGGCATGCCTACACGATGCCCATCTGTCAGAGTGGAACTGTGCCT
>NW_008824941.1:665722-666768 GCF_000699105.1 Pygoscelis adeliae
ATAGCTTATTTATGAAACAACATAGGGCAACTTCAACATTTGGCTTAAAATAAAAAGCAACTGAAAAGCAATTACTTTTCTTGAGGAGATAAATCTTTTGAACTCACCTTCTAAGGTTTTTCAATTGTATGAATAAAGACTAGCGCGTACACTGCAAGAAATGAGGATGTTCCACACATTTTCTACTATTGCAGACAGTCCAGCATACAGTCTCAGTAATTCTTATTTTACAACTATAACTATCTCCAAGAAAGCAAATTCAAGGACCTGAGAAAAAATTTATAAAAGCTAAGTTTCTCAAAAGGACGCCTGGGAGAAGAGAAGGCTGAAGAAGGAGCAATACCGATCCTTCATTTTATGAAGTGTATTTGTAGGAAATAAATTGTAGTTGAACAGTTTCTAACACTGCAAATAACCCCAACTATTTTCCATTTGAGAAAACAACTCCATTCTGAAAAACTAAAAAAGAAGAGCAAGGAACAGCACAGTTGTTATTATGCCTAATATTAGACAATCCACAGAATGCCAAAAACCAACACATTTCCTTCCAAATTTCCAATTTAAAATGACAGATTATCATTTTATGTTTTCCTTAGTAAATACCTTCTTGGTAGTACTGCTTTGAATGCTGTGAACTGGAGTCCTGTGTAAGTTCCACATCTCTATTAGACATCTTTGCCATTATTCTGTATTAAAAGGCCAAAGCTTCCGATTTTAAAATAGTTTGGATCTTACTGTTGTGAAAGTAACTGTGAAATGATGAATCAGTACAAATTGCTACATTTTGTTCTTGACTCTGAAGACAGCTGGAAACAATAGTTCTGGAAAACACGAACTACTCCTTTCATTTTTATAAGAAACTACACGAAATCTATGCTGTCAAAAGTTCTTACAATTTAAATTCAAATTAATTTAGTATTTAAAAAAAATCAAGAAACAAACATCTAGCACTCTTACTTGGCAATGACTACTCTAGAATTTATTTTAAAATTCAAACTGTCCTATCCCTTCTACCCCTGTCCGTCCCCGTCCCCCGTCCCCCCCCA
>NW_008824941.1:667175-669430 GCF_000699105.1 Pygoscelis adeliae
TTCTCTAGGCTGAACAACCCCAACTTTCTCAGCCTTTCCTCATAGGAGAGGTGTTCCATCCCTCTGATGATTTTCGTGGCCCTCTTCTGGACCCACTCCAACAGGCCCGTGTCTTTCCTGTGCTGAGGGCTCCAGAGCTGGACGCAGTGCCCCAGGTGGGGTCTCACCAGAGTGGAATAAGAGGGGCAGAATCACCTCCCTCGACCTGCTGGCCACGCTGCTTTTCATGCAGCCCAGGATACGACTGGCCTTCTGGGCTGCGAGCGCACATTGCCGGCTCATGTCCAGCTTTTCATCCACCTGTACTGCCAAGTCCTTCTCGGCAGGGCTGCTCTCAATCCCTTCATCCCCCAGCCTGTATTGATACTGGGGGTTGCCCCAACCCAGGTGCAGGATCCTGCACATGGCCTTGTTGAACCTCATGAGGTTCACACGGGCCCACTTCTCGAGCTTGTCCAGATCAATACGTAATGTCATATATAGTGGAATTGCAGTACACCATTATGGTTTTCAGTTTGCAATGCCTGATTAAATTGTGAGACTTTTTGACTTTGCTGTTGTTCATAATTAATGACTGTTTTGGTCTGATAAGGACAGAATACATAATTTATTTTTGACCACGTACCTGCTGCAGTACATTAGCTTTCTTTTCAGATAAACAATATCACAAATACTAAACAGCGGTTTCATTGCAGTTACAGTAAAACTTATACAGCTTTAGACAAACATCTGCAATTGTGTACACAGGTACTCAGATAATCATTCAGGTTGGCAGGGACCATGCTAGGTCATCCTGTCCAACTTCCCTGCTTAAAGCAGGGTCAACACTGGGCTTAGGGCTTTGTCCAGATGGGTTTTGAAAACCTCCAACCTAAACAAATGCCTTTCAGAAATCAAGTTATATTTACCACTTGACAACAAAGGATAGCCTGAAAATCACAGTAACATTGGGTCTATGTACATAGGACAGATTGTTCCAGCAATTCCTGCAGCTCTTACCACACTTCAGAATCAGCTAAAAAGGTACTCAAAAAAACCTTCCTGTATTTCATGCTATGCTGAAGGAGTAAAGACAATTTGACTGTGTGGCAGAGAACAAAGATATTTCATAATAAATCGCCATATATACTTTTTATTTACTTGCTCTTACACTACAGATAAACAAGTTATTTCAAAGAGTAGAATGATGTTAACGTACGACAAAGGTACCAACCAAAATAATTAAAAGATGACTAAAGGAAAGATCTAAAAAACATTACTTGTACATTACTTGCTTTTTTCCATCTTCTTCAACTTTGACATTTGAGGAATAAGCTATTACTGGTAGTGCAACAACAACTTTTCCGGTGAAAAATGAAGTTTTAAGATTCTGTTAATTATCTGTTAATTAATTAGGTATGCCCAGGTCGAGGACCTCCTGCAGCAGGTGGCTGAGCTGCAGGAGGTGGTGAGAAGACTGCGTAACATCAGGGAGGCAGAGAAGGAGCTAGATAGCTGGTTCCAAGTGCAGTCTGCAGTGGACCCGCAGCCTACGGCCAAACAGCCAAGAACTCCCCCACCGGCACACACAGAAGGGAGCAGGGGGGCCAATAATGCAGAAGAATGGATGGTGTCAAAGGCAAGGACCAGCAGGAGGAAGAGATGACCCTGAAGCCCGAGGTGCCCGTGCAGAACCGCTTCACCACTCTGCAGGCCGAAGAGGAAAGTCCTGTCACACCAGGAGAAGCGCTGGAGCTGAGTAATGTAGCCCGATCTGCCCCCCGTATAACAACCAGCACAACTAAGAAAAGGCAGCGGGTGATAGTAGTAGGCGACTCTCTTCTGAGAGGTACGGAGGCACCCATTTGCCGACCGGACGCACTCTCTAGAGAGGTGTGCTGCTTACCGGGGGCTCGCATCAGGGATGTCACCGAGACACCAAGCCTCGTACAGTCCACTGACTATTAGCCACTGCTGCTGTTTCCTGTGGGCACCAGTGACACAGCCAGGAGCAGTCTGAGGACTACCAAGAAGGACTACAGAGCCCTGGGAGCAGCGGTAAGAGACTCAGGAGCGCAGGTAGTTTTTTCATCAGTCCTGCCGGTCAAAGGGAGGGGGTTTGAAAGGGCCAGTTGAATCTGGCGAGTCAACAAATGGTTACGGGACTGGTGCCACAGCCAGGTGTTTGGCTATTTAGACCCTGGGGCTTGCTTTGAGAAACCTGGTCTACTGGGGGCTGACAGGGTCCATCTGTCAGAGAAGGGGAAGAGCATCTT
>NW_008824941.1:672063-692786 GCF_000699105.1 Pygoscelis adeliae
AGCTCTGGAGCCCTCAGCACAGGAAAGACACGGACCTGTTGGAGTGGGTCCAGAAGAGGGCCACGAAAATGATCGGGGGTGGAACACCTCTCCTATGAAGAAAGGCTGAGAGAGTTGGGGTTGTTCAGCCTAGAGAAGAGAAGGCTTTGGGGAGACCTTATTGCAGCCTATCAGTACTTCAAGGGGGCTTATAAAAAAGATGGGGGCAAACTTTTAGCAGGGCCTGTTGCAACAGGACAAGGGGGAATGGCTTTAAACTAAAGGGGGGTAGATTAAGACCAGATGAAAGGAAGAAATTTTTTTATGCTGAGGGTGGTGAAGCACTGGAACAGGTTGCCCAGCCAGAGAGGTGGTGGATGCCCCATCCCTGGAAACATTCAAGGTCAGGCTGGACGGGGCTCTGAGCAACCTGATCTAGTTGAAGATGTCCCTGCCCATGGCAGGGGGGTTGGACTAGATGACCTTTAGAGGTCCCTTCCAACCCAAACTATTCTATAATTCTATGATTCTATCAATTTAGACTATGGAAATAATCTGCCAGGACTGCAATGCTGAAAGGAGAGCAAGTGTTGTGTTTTCTTAATTTGGCAGTCCTAACGTATTTTAGAGATATTTGATACCTCAGAACTTACTGACACATAGGCAAAACGTATTTGAATGTCTCAGATAATACAGCCCTAAAAATTCCATAAGCAATTTAAGGAGTAAGACAAGACTACCGCACATTCACCTGCGTAATCTGACTGACTTAAGTTTGAAATGTGGCACTAAAGTCTTCGCAGAATCATAGCTGGCCCTTAAATTATGTAAAGACTAAACAAGAAACAATCAATTCCTAATCAGTT
Source organism: Pygoscelis adeliae (assembly GCF_000699105.1). NCBI lineage: Eukaryota > Metazoa > Chordata > Aves > Sphenisciformes > Spheniscidae > Pygoscelis > Pygoscelis adeliae. The sequence continues at coordinate 672,909 of NW_008824941.1, forward strand.
CTTCCATTTTTACTATGCTATTTTGGGTTATTTGGACACTAACCTGAATCCCTCAGGGGACGAAAATAAAATAAATCTTACTGTGTCATTTAGGAAGGATTTTGTACAGCGTTTTTATCATTTTAATAAAGTCTGGGCATGTTCTTAATGTTCTACTTAGAAGAAAGGTAACCAACAGCTGACAAGCAAAAAACCACTCCAAACTTTGCAAGGTGAATTGCCTTTGCAATTCTGACTCAAATAATGGAATTATTTCTCACTTTACAGCTGTAAACTTGAGCATAGTACTACATTTTGCCATGGTACTAAGTAAGTAAAGTAAGCATCATCTATAGTTGTTTCTATAAGAATTTCCATTACGTAGTTTCTTAAAAAGTCAGCTAGACAGCTTTCAGTCAGAAAGCTACATTCTGACATTTATAACATTTGTGCAGCGATATCCCTCATACAAAAAATACACCGCATTTTAAAAAGTAACTTCAACGTGTCTTATTCGCAGACTCAAGCAAAAGAAGCATGGCGTAGAAGATAAAGTGAGAAGGCAAACCTATGACTGTGCCTGATCAAGCAATAAATGAACTAGGCCAAGATGACTTTTAAGAGAAATTCCCCCCGAAAAAGGGCTCACCTGTAACACACACATTTCTAAGGCAGAAGTTAGAGAAACAAAGAAGAGAAAAAGGGCATTAGTACCGAAAAAAAAAAAGTAACACTGCCCAATGCCTAAAGCATACTAGATTCTAAGGCCTAATTTCTCTCAACCAAAAAAGCTCTCAATAAGAATTATACACTGAAATATTTAGTTTCTTATGTTGAAGGAAAAGGCCTATTTTCTTCAGCTGAACTCAAAAATAACCTCCAAATTCTACAGAAGAAGAATCCACTTGAGAATGTGTAACTGTTGTGAGGCACAGCTGGTCCTTGCAGATTGCCCTGTACTGAAAAATATACCACATAACTAATCAGATGGTGTACTAAGAACTGTTTTGACTGGTTTTGTGCTACACTGGTTCTACCCCGAACTTTGGCTCTAACATTGCTAACCTAGACTGTGTTTCAGGGCTAAGGACCTTTTTTTCTGGATAGCTGAGTGCCTAGTACACTTTAAGAACACATATATTTTTAAAACCAGCAATGTAAATGTAATAGTTGGATTTTCTTAATGATGCTGAACATCAAAAACATTGCCCAACTATAAATTAAATTCTGTTTCCCAAACATGATCCTACTTACCAGAAAGGAATATGTACTTAACAAATCACACTTAAAAAACCCATAAAAATCTAATGACTGACGTAGGCAACTTAAATCCTATATGACTTCCACCTTTACTGCCTCCTAAGCATATAATAAACTGTTCTACATTGGAAGAATCATCAAATATTAAGTTTACAAATTAGAACATAATCTCACTGAAACACCCTCATAAAACTCAACAGTTCCAAGTTTAGTGCAAAAATTAAAAGGTCACACTTTATGTAAGTTCTGTGACAGTAAGTACCTTAAGTGTTAAAGAATATTGCATAAATTTCATACTTGTAGATAAAAAGAATTCCCAACACACAACCAATGCAGTCAAAATTATCTTGCAAAATTTAGGGCGGTTCAACTTTCACAGCTGAAGAAGTGGACTACAGCTATAGAACCCTTGTGAAAACTTCAGCAAGAGAAGCAATCACTCAGCCGTGTGCTGAGCACATGCAGAGGATGCAGCATCCTCCCTCCCTGCTGCTGCTGCGCCCAAATTATTTCATACAGACCCCAGCAGAGAAGTTCAGCTGTTCGCCCGCATTCTTTGCTCAAACAGTCATATCCCTCTCATTTTCTGGGAAAGGACTGTCACCGCTTCAATGGATTCTCCTGTATGCAGTGCCCAGTTCCCTGGTTGGGAGCTCCTGGAGGACTGACCCAACTGACAAAGTAACTGCTGGGCCAAAGTGACTGATATATCATTTATTTTAAGAACAATCAGAACATAACAGAGTATATTTCTAGTCAATCTGGTATAAACACATTCCTTAATACCAATCGTAAAATTTAGATAGACAAAAATATTCCACAGGCTTATCTAGATTTGGTGACATTGCTTGATTGATTAGCATCCAGAAGCAACACAAAATAGCAGCTGTTGTTCAAACTGGTAAGCCATTCACCATGCAGTATACAGGACAACATTTGCAAGACAACGTGTATATCCATATTCCATGATTTACTTAAATGATACCTTTTTTGCAGGATTTATTACTGTCTGTCAGCACAATGTTACCGATGAAACATACCTTATTATAAAAACCTTCACACAGATAAACACACAAAATAGAATAAATCAAAGTCTAACCTGTCTAGTTCACCGCCTTCACCCACTTATCTTGTGTTGTTTTCATTGTGCAAATTGTCCCTGCCAACATAATTTTCATTTTTGTATCCACCACCCTGTTTGTTGTTTGAAAAATGTTAAAGGCACAGAGCTTCAAAGACTATCGGACATACTTAATGAAGTGTCCTCAAAACATGTTCATGGAGAAAAAATGTGAAATAAACATGTCAAAATTATTCCTGGCCACTGTCCAGCAACCAGCTGTGGTGCGCAGACTATGCTAACCCTGGGAACATTCTTCTTTCTCTATGGGCCTCCAGCTTTCCCTTCTGTTCCTAAGGATATTTGTATTCCTAATTCATTCAGTTAAATCTCAAACTAAGCAAGACCAAACTGAAGTAGTACTTCAAGAGAAAAACAACTAAGCATGACCAAGCTTTTAAAGCAACTAGGCTTTTGTGGTTTGACACACAGTACCTTTTCATTAGTTTTCCATAAAAACCATGCTGTGGGACACCTATACTGCTTGAGTCATGTCAAGTCTTCAAATTCTAACACTGAAGTTCTGCTCACTTAGGGTCATTAAATAACCAAACATCTATTTTTTTTTTAATAGTGGCACAAATTCCTACATTATGGCCAAATTCAAACTTCAGTAGTTACATTCAGTGTCTCTAAATTTCAGTTGTTTTAACTATTTGAGATACTGCTCAAGCATGCACAGAGAAAGTTAGGAAAGGCAAAGCTCACCTGGAGCTGCAACTAGTGAGGGGAGAAAGGTGACAAGATTCTGCAAGTACACTGACAACAAAAGAAAGGCCAAGGAAAATGTGGGCCCAATGCTTACTGGAGAAGGGGACCAGGTGACAGAAGGCATGGGAAAGGCTGAGGTATTAACAAAATCTTACCAACAGTAGATGAAGATGCGATTCAGTAAGGGAATACAACTGGACGTGTACAAATCCGTAGGATCAGAAGGATGTATCCAAGAGTGCTGAGGGAGCTGGTCAGTGTCACTGCAAGGATGCACTCTATCATCTTTTAAAAGGCCAGTCAGCCTAATCTCAGTCCACAGAAAGGTCATAGAGCAAAGCCTCCTTGAAGCCATTTTCAGCCATCTGAGGGACAGGGAAGAGGCTGGGAACAACCAGCATAGATTTATCAAGGGTAAATCATACCCAGCTAACCTAACTACTTTCTGTGAGGACATGACTAGTCCTGTGCATAAAGTGAGGGCAATGGGTGGTGTTCATCTTGACTTTACAAAGGTATTTGACATGGTCTCCCACAGTATCCTCACAGTCAAATTGTCAAATTGGTGAGATGTATTGGAAAGTGGATGATAAGGTGCATGGAAAACTGGCTGGACTGTCAGGCTAAAGGGTGGTGGTGATCAGTGGTATAAAGTTCAACTGGCAACCAGTTACCAGTGGTATGCCTCTGGGATCAATCCTGGGGCCAACACTATTTAACATCTTTATTAATGACCTGGATAATGCAATAGAATGTGCTGTAGCATGTGAGCAACTGATATGAAATTGGGAGCTGGAGGGCAGGGCCTCTATTCAGAAGGACCTAGACAGGCTGAAGGGAAGAGCTATCAGGAATCTGCGAAATTCAATGTGGGTAAAGGCAAATGCAAGCACCTTCCCATGGAGTAACCCCATGCAGCAGTCCAAGGTAGGGGCTGACTTGCCCATTCTGATCAGCATTAATTATGCAATCCTCTTTGAATCTTCACTGACGGTATACTACTATCTGCCTTTTCAAGGTGCTCATGTTATACTTTCTAAATTTGGGCACATTAGTTCCCCTTCCCCTCCAGCCTTCTAGAATTTCTCCACTGTTTCATGATTTGTTAGAACTCAAAATTAATAATTCATATAGCGTCTAAGCTTTTTTTTTTAGTATCTGTAGGTGTCAGTGCAGCAGATTTAAAAACATTTAACATTAATAGTTGCTGGTACAGTGATAATATGTTCTTTCCATCACTAATGATGGAGGAGGTGAGATGTAAAAGCATAATCCAGCCTCTTTCTGAATACAGAACATAATATTTATTGAATATTTATGCCTTTTTCTGCACAGCAGAAATTTATCATCCTTGCCTGTTATTGGACTTCTATGATTACTAAGCTTTTGTATCCTTCAAGAACACCCTCTATATTTAAAGAACTCTATTGTACTCTACTGCCCACAGATTTTTATTAATATCTTTACCTCCTTAACCAACTGTCTCCAAGCCATATAGTGCTTGCCATCATCAGCTCCCCATTCTTTAAACTGTATTGCTAACTTCACTCCCCTTCTTACCTTGTTTTAACCAAACAAATCACGTTTCCTAAGAGAAGAATTGCTCTGGGAGTATCTAAATGAGCAAGCAATTGTCAAATTAGTCAGATTCTTATGCTCAAGTATTCCTTGCTTTTAAAGTTTGCTCTTGTTTTAAAGATTAAAGTATGAGATATGTGCATGCAGAACTTGTTCTTGGCTCCTAACATGCAAAGTTCGATCACAGTTCCTAACATGTGCACTATTTATTCTACATACATCAGAAAGATAATCTGTACAGAATTAACCAGAATAATATGGCTTATTTTTGTTAGAGAACTGTCATATGCATATGTATGAACAAGTATTTCAGAAGCTTCAGAAATTGATCAGTGGCCACTTGGTTTATCAGCACAAACTCCCCACACATGCAACACGCTGAATTCTCCTAATTTTCCTTTATTCAACACAGAACGAGTTTTAAGGTACTATTCATGTTTCTAGAATCTGAATTACATTTATAAAAAGCCTCCAATACATTTTGCCAGTTAAAACACTGGCACAGTACCACTCTACTTGTCTTCTGAATTGTGAGAACTGTTAAAGTAGGCAACAGAATGTTTAATATAGAAGGACCACAGAAAAGTCTATAAGGTTTTATTGCGACATTTTAGTTTTCACAGAGGTGTCCAGTAAATGCTCATTAAAAATGTTTTAACATACAAGTTATTTGGGTCCACTATCATTTTCATTAAAAAGTTGTGATTTGGTTTTTTTAATTTATCATTTTGCTTTATCTCAAAAAATTAGCACTAAATAGCAGAAATATACAAGTCTGGACAAAGAACACGATATCCCATAAAGATTTAGATAAGAGTTTTAACATGGAAAAAACATTAGTGAATGCATTTCTGTAAAACTAAAAATCAATGCTTCCCCTGCAGCAAAGCAGAAAACCCTGCGTATTTTTTCTATCACATTCACTTTCTCTCTGAAAAGTCCATTTGCTTTCTACCAATAGTGAAATAACTTAAGATCTGTGTTGTAAACTTTGTATTTTTTACACACGCACTGGGTGCATGCCAACAACCTGCATCTTTTTCTGCATCAAGCATTCATTCATCCAGCCCAACTACTTTTTTTTAGAGCACTGGAAAGGAGAGAAAAAATAATGGTGGTGACTGCCAAAGACGTTTCCCACTTTTCTTGTACAGGTATTTCTGATCTGTGTGAATTCACTTAATGCATGCAGGCCTCATGATCCATAGCATGTAAATGTCAATGATCATGCTACAAGTTTGAACTGAATTAATCTTAAAAAAGAAACATGCAATGGCAATGACAAAGAGTTCCATTCAAACCCACAGTCCTTTGATTAATGTAAAAAAATAGGTATTTCCATTGATGACAGTTATCTTTAAATAGGTAACTCATTTTTTCAATATTTCAGGCTACATAAATACATAATTTGTAAGTATTCGCAAAACTGTCCACCGCAATAGCTATAACACCTACTGTATTTAAAGATGATGAAAATCCACAGACTGGAAACCAAATTCATTTTATACAGATGGCAGAATGAGCTTTAAGTTTCTGAAATGCAAAGATTTGGATAGGATTTTTAAAAGAAGCCTCCAATAAGTGATAATATAGACAATATATATACATTTAGCAGATCACATAGAAAGCATAAAACTACTTTGGGGATCAGACCAGATGGCAAGAATAAAACTCTTTCTACACAGGAGAAACATATGTATAATAAAGATGCAGTGTATTCCTGTTTCCTAACCCCTTTCAAATTGTAAAATACCTTTTTATGTTCTCTATTTTCATGACCGTTCATTTAAAACCATACAATTAAAAAGCCTTAAAAATACAGACAGAATTTCAAAAAATTCTGGGGGGTATTTCATCTCAAATGTTAAAAATGTCATGATGCTTCATTTTCTCTTGGCACAGAGAAAATGCCAGCATATCTATCACTACACTTAATCCACTTTTCTTCATTTGCTAAATAGTAGTCTCTAAATGTGGTAAACTGGGCAGTAAAACTTAACATTAGCTAAGCTTACCAGGCATCTTTTGTTCCTATATTTATCTATGGGGACACAAAATCTTTTAACTAGTCAGTAAAAGCTGCAAATAAGCTATTTCCATCACTGAACTTGCATGCTGTCTGTAAATGGTCAGAAATAACAGCCACCTGGGATCTTGCTTGTTACACTACTGTAAACATGAATAAATTGCAGAGAGCAAGGGTGTTTGCAGGTTTTTTCCCTTCAAAAATCACTGCCTATTTTATTTAGTAAAAAATCCAGTGAATAAGTATAAGCTGGATGCATGCTTTGTGAACTTTGAAAAGAAATACTTTCAAAAATACATGAATCGTCCAGAAACAAAAAATGGAACTGTTAAATATTAGCTGTAAGTGGGAAGATTATCACCCCAGTGCCCCAATCCTTTTGTTTCCTGTTCCAGAACAAAACAATGCCACCTGAAATTCATTAACAAATATGAACACATGCACTGGTTTCAATTATTTCAGATAAACAACAAATTATTTTTTTCTCAATAGGTATGATTCAGGAAGAGTTTGTGCAGATCACCAGGCCCAAGACAGCGGTCCACCCACTAACTTATTACAGTGGTAAAGATTCTCATCTAATCTGAAATTACTATTTTCAGTGCCAAGTCTTTAATGCACAGTTGCTTTTGTCAGCTAAGTATTATCTAATTTTAAACTACAGAAATCATGCCCATTTCAGTTTTTAAACGAAAGATGGCAGTTTTACCCAGGATACCTGTTTCTTCCCCTTACAAGCAGTGCTCAAACCAAGAAACTCCGAGTGGGCAGTGTAACAGAAGAGAGATTTTTGTCTCAAGTAGCAACTATACAGTCTGACAAACTGTTCTATTCCTCTTTTCTTCCTCATACACATTTTTGACAAGCTAAGAAATGTGTTTCCATTAACGTTTCAAGAACATTTTCAAGCTTTTATGCCAAACATTTTCATTTTCAGGCAACAACAGCCAGAAGAGTATTTATTCTTCTAACATTTGGGTCATAAAAGCCTTATTTCCTACCAAGAAAAGGAAACTGTAGCTGCATTGCCTAATTTTTCAACATTCTATCGTACTATGTGTTGCCACTATTTTATAAGGCGGCTTAAACGTTTTCAGAGGGAAAAATATGGTGATGATTTAACACAGTCTTCCAAATGACAAGCTAAAGAAAGAACTGATCAGGAATGTGAAAGTCAATGGCAGCCTTAGCCATAGGAGATGGCGAATCTTAAGATCTTGAGAAAAGCAATCAAGACTGATAGCAAAATTGCAGTCCTGGACTTGAGGAAACATTTCTGTTTGTTCAGAAAGCTGGTGTGACCCCTTTGAAAGGGCCACCCTGAAACATAAGAGAGCCCTGGAGAACTGGTTGATATTCAAGGTCAACCTCTTCAAAGTAGAATGGTCCAGCATTTTGACATGCAGCATGTGTGGAAGAAGCCAACACAGATGAACAGAGTACTCCTAACTGAGCTCCAAGACAAAAGAAGCATACACAAGGTAGAAGACGAAGAAGCTAACAGGAAGAATACAGAAATGTTGCCTGGGGGCACGTACATAGAATTAGCAAACCAAAGATCATTTGGAATTGCAACTAGCAAGGGATGTGAAAGGCCAAGAAAGGCTTCCACAGGTATACAAGAGCAAGCTGAGGGAACTGAATACTCCAGTCTATTCTGCACTTACATGGCTGTGCTCATGTTTGGGTTCCCCACAGACATACCTGAGTTCAGCTGTAGGAAGAGAAAGCTAAGGTGGGAATCTCACTGCTGTCTTCACCTACCTAAAATAGGAGGGTGTATGGAAGTTGAGGGCAGACTGTCCTTCAGGCTGCACAAGAGAAGCACAGGAGGCTACAGACAAGTTGCCATGTGGGAAATCGAGAGATTAGAAGAAAAAATTCACAGTGAAAGTGGTAAAACACTGGAAAAGGGTGTCCAGAGGCTGTGTAGTATCCATCCACGGAGATGATCCAAGACTCAACTAAATAAGATCTTGGACAACCTCACTTAACTATGAAGGTAGCCCTGTTCTTAGCTGGGCATTTGAGCGGATGACCTCCAGTGGTCCTTTCCAAAATAATTTTTTCTGTGATTCCATAATGTGTCCCCACAAGAGCATATTACTTGTGGCACATACTTTTTCAACTCACTAATTTTGCTTTCCAACATATGTCTGTTAAATAATGAACCTTTCAAAATAAATGATGATTCAAATTAACTTCGATATTACTGATTTCTAAAACTTCGTACTATGCTACTACAGTATTCTCACACCTTCTCCCCCTTCATCACTGGGACCTCTCTTTTTCCCTAAAGCATCAATATAGAACTCTAGAAATGAAAATATGTAAATAAATTAAAGAATAAATAATAGCAAAAATATGTGCATCAAGTCAGTAAGCATTAGTAAATACACAGGAAGCAGACAGATGGAATTAAAATGCAGTACATACATAGTCAGTGTACAAAGGACTGCCATAATTTAAAGATCTTATGCATGCTTAATACTTATCTAAATTAAAACTATAGCAAATTCCTACAAAAACAGTGTTAATATAGTTATAAATAAATATATATGTATGTAATGTGTGTGTAAATACAAAGAACTGAAGATGAAATGTAGACCACAAAAAAGCTGATGTGCAACACAAATCTATTTTGAAGTCAATGCTGTGAAACTCTTGTGTAAGTAGCCCACCAAATCCAGGATCTAGAAAAAAGATCCTGAAAGACAGTTGCACAAAGAGCATGTGTTCTGAGATTCTCCCATCAGTGGATACATGGCATCTTCTGAACCAGGACAAATCCAAGAAAACTCAGAGTCAATAATTCTTTTTGTGCACCAGTGGCAAATAACATAAATTCTGTAATATGACTTTAGCAATACTTAATACTTTATTATATAAAGTTCAAGTCACCCAAGAAAGCCAGGGACATAAAAATCGCCCTTAAAAATCTAGTCAAGAGACGCTCTGTGACTACACTTCAGTTTGTGAACATTGAAAGTGCAAAACCACTGCATTTAAAAACAAAGTGTCTGCGGTTCTACGAAATGTGCTATTACACCTGATGTGTGTTAAATTTGTTTACATGTTACTTTTTAAAGCCAGTTTCAAACTGAGGCACTTAATCTTGCCTTAGATAAGTGAAATGAATTAATTACTATCAAATTCTAGACATATTTATGTATTTTGTCATAACAGTAATTTACATGTCTTCTCAAGGAGAGACCTTGTAGAACTCTGAATATAAAAATACAGTTGACTACATTGTCTGAAAGCTTGAAAGCTCACCTAATCCAAATTATTCCTTAATTCTATAGTAGCTTGTTAAAACCAAACAGCTTCTTTCTCTGCGCTAAATACACTTAAGATTAGGTCCAGTTCTTCCCTGCATCCCAGCTACACTCATCACCTTGCCTCCAGTACATTAGAGACACTAGAAGATCAACATGCACACGCACACAAGATCAACAATACCAGCTTACATCCTGTAACATGCCTTCTACACAAAAAGCAGGAGGTAATTTGCACAGGACTCTGAAACCACATATTTTTCATAGAAGAAAATTCATTACCATCCAGGGTATTTTCCACTGCAAAGGTGAAATTTATAATGGATAGTCAGGTCAGTTATAGTCTAAGCACTTTACAAAGTAAATTCAAAACAGGTTACCTTTAATTACAATATAACATGTAATTCCTCACTGTCTTCATCTGAGCAGGAGCAAAATTAAACAGGAAAAGAGAAAGGAAAGACGATCTATACATCCTATTAGACAGAAAGCAGGCTTCAATACAGTTGTATGCACTTTCATCTAACTCTAAATTCATCAGTGTTTTCACAATATAAAGTCAAAAAGTAAGCTGTTTTGAAAAAAGCTGTAACCAAAGCACTACCCTGCTGCACTTCATTGCCCAGGAAGCCTAGAATGCTTGCAACATGTTTAACGCATACCCAAGTGGATGTGTTTAGGTAAGCCCCATCCATATGAAGTTTTCTACAAAATCTCAGGTACCTGGAGACCACGTGCAGGCCACGATAAAATGACAAAGAAACAGTCTAATTTCAAGATATCAGCAGTATCTTCTTCTGTCTGTTCAGTTATACTCACTTGGTACTTCATGGTTTTTTTTCACGATTACTGTGTAAATACTTTATGCCAGGACCGGTTTTCTGTGTGCTGAGTAATACGCCAGTAAGAACCTCTGGGTTCAACAACAAAAATAGGTATATCTGACAGCCAGGTTCCCAATTATATGATAGAGTATGCAATTAAGAACTGGGCAGCATACTGACTGCATTCCAATTATAACTAAGCCATCAAATTCAGGAAAACTTCCTGATAAAAATTAAAAAGACATTTTCATTAAAATATATTCTTCTTGTCCTTCACTAGCATAGCAGCACAGTTAACAACATGCACACCAACTGCTCTAACTTCTATTTATATAGTAAAGCACAGGCATTGGTATGCATGAGAATTAAACTAAGAAAAGGGCTCAAACTGCTACAATTTATTACCTACATAACGCTTTCTTCCAAGTATAATCCCACTGAGCTCACACACAGTTATGCATTCAGAAGACTTCAGTCAGTCACTTACTGGGAAGACTTCCGAGTATCTGAGTTGCAAGCACAATACCACAGCTAAACAAAATAGAATTACTTGCAGCCTGAGAATTTCACACAGCAGCCAATTAAATGCATGAGGTAATAAGACTAGGATTATGAAAAAAAAAATTATCTGTAACAGGATAATAAGCTAATGAGATCGCTCTTGAATGAAGTATCAAAATTTGGGCTACTTCTTGAACCAATGGTGCACAGAACCTCCAGCTACTTTCTCTGACATTGTCAGTAACAAAAAACCCCACCCACTGATGTCAATGTATCAGCACATTACAACTCCTCACACCCTAAAAAAAACCCCTGCCATCACCACCTTGCATCTTTCTTGGCACTGTGAGAAAACGGCATAAAGGTCATGGAAAGCAAACTTCACTCGCGTTCTTACAGGTGGCTCCTCCAAATTAAAGCTGAAGAGCAGCTGAGCGGTGGCACAAAGGACCTTTCAGTGCCTTTGCAGAACAGAACACTTCGGTTCCCACACCTCCGAAGCCAACGTTTTTCAGCAGTATGCAGTCACTTCTATTTAAAAACAAAATAATACCTTGTGTTTACTGCTTATATACCACAAACTGAAAGTCAGAAGAAATACAGGATAATTGAACTACGTGGGAAAGACAGAATTGAGTAATAGCCTCTTGGTTTTTGTAAGATATGCAGCTGCTGCAAAGAATTCAAAAGAAAAAAAAAATTCTGAAGGCTCAACTAAGTAGTTCTACATTCAAGCAAGCTTAAAATGATTTACCCATTATATGGTCAAAAGTAAGAAGATACAGTCAAAATCTGTCTCTTTTTATATCATAACCTATTTTCCAAATGTATTAAGAAAAAATAATCTTTAATGTGAATTCGCAGTCATTCAACCAAGATTCAGCAAATTCTAAACCCACACACTTGATTTGTCTTCTATTTGACTGCTAAATCTGACTCTGAAAGAGTGATGTGTTACCTTATTATTATTTTTAAAAAGATTTCTTTTGGGATTGTACAGCAAAGGAATGAGTATGTAGCCTATCTTACACAGGAAGGAGAGATTTTTATCCTTAAAAACAGGAGGTTCGCCCACATGATCACCTGGGACAAACTTGGCCAGTGCAAGCAGGCTAGAAGGTTATAGGAGCCTGGGAATGTTTAACATCAAGAAAGTAATTACAGCCCAGCAAGATCAGAAGGAATTACACAGGAAATGTGAACAGTAACCCTTTCATGCCAAAAAGATCATGAAAAAGTGAGCTCTCGGCTGCCAAACTGTGAGGCTGTACAAACCAACTGCAAAATGCAGGAATGGAAAAAACACTATATATTACTAGGCTATAAATTCCCAATGATGTGATAAAGCTATACTTCCAAGAAAAGAACAAAACCTCTGGTCTTTCTTCTTGCCATGTATATGCAGTATAATTAAAGCCCAGAAGAAACATGAAAACATTTCAAACCCCACGTAAGAATGGTCAGTTGTCTCTTCTGAATTTTTTCTTTTAATTTTATGCTGACCAAACAGTCTCCTCCCTAGAAGGTGGTCAAACATCTTGTTCTTATTTAGTCATGGGAAACTTCCTTCCAAAATAAATAGTACATTATCCAAGCAAGAATGCTAACTCTCTCAGTTATCTGAGAGAGTGAACGAATCTCCCAAATTCTGAAATAAACCCCGTAGCTCAACAGAATGGGCTCAAGCTACCTTACGTATTTGTGGGTGAAGCAATTTCTATTCTCTAGGGACACGAGGGAAATTTGAGTAATCTGACTGTAGTTCAATCTAGTTACAAAGCCTTCAAGTGCCATTTTGGAAAGTGAACAGTGATCATACATGCACGCTCTTCATGCAGACCTGGGAACCATTCTAATGAAGTGAGAGACGTTTTTTAAACTCCCCACTAAGGAATATTGTATTCCTTTATATCTACCAACAGATAATACTGCAAAGTATTAGCACATAACCCTGATCAGACAAGAGATGAGTAATAAAGCAACCAAACGCTACTGTTTTTATTAATTTGTTGATTAAAACTATGATGAATGCATTCTCATTATAGGAAACAAAAATAATAAGCTCCCCTAAAATGAGTATTAGTATATATCTGATCTACTCAAAAATGGGATAGAAAGATGATTAAAAAACTCAATACATTATTTATTTAAACAGCACGCTTCTTTAGTTGTTCTTAAAATTACAAATCAGAACAGCATCATCACACATTGCATTTGCAGTGCATCTCCATACCAGCACTTCAGCTTCTTTTCTTCCACCTTGTCGCTCAAGTGTTCCTCTCTACCCTCCTTTACTACCAAAGTCTTCCTTTTCTCATCTGTTCTGTTGGATTCTATTCTGTTTCCTTTTCCTTGCCTTCACATCTAAGGCGGGCCTTTGACATCACTAATGCCACATGCGCAACCAACTCCTGCATGACTGAAGTCTACTCAGCTACCGGCTCAGTGGAATCACTAAATAAATAAAACTGAGGAAAAGAAAATAAAATACAAAAGAAGCACATGAGAATTTTGAGCATGGGCACGCAAACAGGGCAGGTATGGTGCAGTAAAGGAGTAACAATCAAGAAGGCCAAAAAGTCATTGCTGACATTATGGCCTGCACAAGTAACCGTAACTCCCATTCTTCAGGAGATAAAACTGAAATACAAAACAATTACATTTTCTATTATTTTACTGAGATGGAGGCTGAAAAAAGACAAGCACCATGACCTCATTCTGGACATGAAGGGAAAGCTCCATTTTCTCCTGCACTAAGCTTAATCCCACTTCTAAGGGTTGGTGATTTGCAAAAACAAACTGAACAAACTCTCCCAGTCAATACACGTTCTTCTGAGATTAAAGTCACTTCTCCTAAATTTGTCTGTCTCCACAGCAGATTAAATATTCAGCAGTACCATATCCATACAAAATGTTAGCCAAAAAACCTGCAATAGCAGATGAGCCACTAAATTTTCGATGGCTATAAACTTGACATAAGCACGTAACTCCACAGCACATAACACTGTTTGTTGATCAGTCAGAAAAATATTTCCATATTGTCGCAAGATATTCTGTCTTCAAAGCACCTGTACATATAAAGCAAAAATACTTCCAGTGATACTGCTATTGCTTTTTCAGTGAGCTACGACAGTTCCAATGTGCATAAAACCACAGCCTTTCTTTCAGCAAGGTGAAGTGACAGGTCTGAAGTCTGTTAAGAAGCCACGAGCTAACTACAAGGACTCTTACCATGCAAATGAATCGATGGCAACAGCACTGGGAAATGTTTTCTGTACCTCCCAAGTGTAGGCAACACGTCAGAAACTGAGCATTCTTTTCAATGCATAAATTTGTAACTGATTCATCTGAAGCAGCACTGTGGCTCGCAATAGCGTGCACCGTTAATACAAGATTCCTTTGCAAATCACCATTTTCCACCTGACCACATCTGCTCTTTACAGAACCTCTTTAGAATTTATATCTGAAAGCTAGTAATGTACCACTACAAGTAATGTTTTTTAATGGAGAGGTTACTAGCATTCATCTTATTTCCAGAAAGAAATAAAATTAACTTTAAAAACCTGGAAGTAAAGAATGTCACATTCTGGGCCTGTGAACCCCGTTTATAATGAAAAAGTCAATTCCAAAGATACTAGTTTTGAAAATTATTAAGCTTCTAAATATAATTATTTGTAATACAACTAGATTTCAAAAGAAATTTAAAACTTCCTCTTTCGGCGGCATATACAGTCACTCAACTTAACACGTGTTAATACTCCCACCCAGCCTCTTCCTAATTGCAAGTATATACACTAAACATTTTCTCCTTCCCAATAAAAAGCAGCTTTCTAAATATAATTGCCAAAGACTGAATTATCAGATAGCTACACCATTCACAGACAAGTATTGGAGAGAAAGGCTGCTAACGAAAACCTGATACTGTTCTTTGTAAATATCCTCCAAGAAAGCATGCATGGTTATTCTGTGCCAACTTAGTACCAACCTATACAAATTTTTGAAGTTCATCTATTAGCTTTTAATTATTAATAAACATTTTGGAAATGGCCTTTCTAGTGCTTCATGTATGAAATGTTATGAAGTGACAATTCAAGTAAACTGTTTTCATTATTGAACAGCACACACTTTAGAACATAATTCCACTTAGACAAAAAAAAGCTTATACTGCCCAAGACGATTATTTCTCCCATCACCGAAACCTCCCAGGGTTAAGTAAGACCTGGCATACTTAGCTTGTCCTATTTCCCTGATAAAACAAGGCAGTTCCAATAGTATATAGGTACAGTCCACTATCCAAATGATGATTCTTTTTTTACTTTTTGTGTTCTAGGGGGAAGATGCTTTGCAAATTATTAGATATTGCCATCAAGACACTATTCTGTTTCCTTGGCTTCCATTTTTGACGGTCCAATTAAAGCCCATTACTCCACAACTTCTGTCATCAACATTTTGTAGTTCTTGATTTTTTTTTGCTTTTTTTTCTGAAATGAACAGCTTCCTGAAACAGGAAGAGATATATGCAGAACAAGCCAATTCTATAGTCAGGAGTTTCCATCAACTTAGTTAACAGTATTCTTAGTCTAAAGAATTTTTCTCCTTCTCAGAAGTTGATCAGCTAAATCTTTTGAAGATACCTGCATTTCTGTAAGTGCAGTTTGACTTTAAAATCAAAAATGAAAAATAAAAGTTTGCTCTACTTTAATCTTGAACATGAAAATAAGCTTTTGTGTCTCAAAATTGAAAAAAAAAATTCACTTTCCAATGAACATCAATATTATATACCAAGGTTTTGAAGATTTTTGGATGCAAAGACACCTTCAAAAAGGTTTCAAAACTTTACAGTGAATTAGATCAATTACATCTTAATAATATCTCTAACCAAAGGTTTTATGACAAATAGAGCATGCCTGAAAACACACTTACAATTACACTAAAGGCTACTGTTAATCATATAGCTCATAATCTTGTTTAAAGATACAGTCAGTTCTTTCTTACTTCTACTGCTAAACACAAATCAGATGCAAAACCAAAAATGTTACTCTGAACTATTTTCCTTTCTGCACCTTATTAAAATCAGAAACAAATTATTGTTATATTTCAAATGTTAACAATCATCACTGCACCAGAGATGCAAGTATGTTAAAGAGTAAAAAATAAGAAAAAGCTATTTCTTTGGTAGTGTTCCATTTTTTGAATGAAATGTGCTTTTCTGCTTCACCGAAGCAAGATCACACACCTACCAATGGGCTTCTGTAAGTCTTACCCAGTATTGGTAAGGACCAAAGCTAGACCTCAAAACCCTGCATGAGCACCCAGACCTCACATTATTAGATGAAGTATTCCTTTATCTGTAAATTTACCCCCAAACTGACAAATTGTCAGAAAAGCCGCATTTTACTCTCCCAGCATACTGTCAAGTTAGAGCAGAAATTATAAATTAATTTGTACCAAGTGTAATAGATTATTATAGTATGGTATTGATACGTAAAGAACATGAGAATTATTCTGAATAAAAGCTCCAAAAGTAGTGTTATCACTTGTACTTCAATATGTCTTAAAAGACTATGAAAATTATGGCTTAAAAACTGCAAGAATTTCAGCTTCTTAATCAGATCTCTGGCTATTAAAAAAAATATTGTCCGCTGTCTAGAACTTGTGCCATAAATAATAATGTCTCTTAGTCACAAAGAACTGTACCCAAACTAGTCAGAATGATTTTCAAAGGCAAATGAACTACTTATGAAAACTAAATAATTATAAACTTTACCTCTGATTTACCTGAACCACAACAATGAAAGTGTATGTTGGAAATTCCTTCTTCCTTTTCCAAAATTCCCCAAAAGGCAAAATAGGAAAAGAATGTTTTATATTACTGTGTACAGAAGAAATATGCTACCTTGTTTTTTTAATTACTAGTCCCATACCTTTTGATGAATATTAGGCATTTTTTTACGATTTTGCTGATGTCCTGCATCTTCCATAAGAAATGAATATATCTGCATCAAATTACAAAGTCCAGTAGGCATTATCTAAGTTTTCCCATGTCTATGTTTTTGCAGTGCAAGGATACTGAACTGTTTTTCAACAGACAAGTAGTCTGTCCAGGATAGAAACCAGATTGCTCATAGCTCAGTGGAAATTTCAGAACACTACTGGAGACACCGGAGAGGTATAACACTGTTTGCAGGGGGTGAATTACAGCAACTTGGTCTGCAGAACCCCACTTTCAGCAGTATGACATCAAACAGTAGCTCTGGTCTTAGGACAGCATCCTAACAAACCAGAGCAAGAAACTTACCTAGTCTCTGTTCAGCTTCAGCTGACAGACAAGATATAGCAACCAGCTGTCCTTGCAATACACAGCTATCTTCACAGCATGCTAGTACATAAATGTAGGTTTAATACTTGCATGAAATCAAGAAAAAAAAAAACCAAAACAAAACACAAACGGGTATGATCCTTGCAGATCTTGATCTAGCCTAAATGGAATCTACAGTTTCACGCTTCTTCTAAAGTGAAATCTTACCATGTAAAAGAAACCTTACAAATACTTATGATTAAATGATCTAAAATGAAGTCTTTAAATACAGAATCCATAATTTATCCGTTTTTCTACCATTTTTTATGTTGTCTTTCAGACACTGCACTAAACAAAGAAATTTGGCAGCCAGGTGAAAAATACCTGGAAGAAATTAAGTACAGGACAGACATAAATGATGCTAATCAAACACACCAAACTGTTACAGTTTCAGCCTCTCACCTTAAGCAAAAGACCATGCCCTAAACTGGTCAGAAGTGCAAAATCCTGCACTGGACTGGACTTACTCACTGCCTGAATAACCCTCACAGCAGCTGTTGATCAAACCTGGCTTCTTTTACAATTAGGAAATCAAAAAGGCTTCACTCAATCCTCTTGGAGCAGCTCTGACCACAATTATTTCCAGGCTTGTCACTTTCAAGCCACTGAAATTAGCTACGCAACCAAGAAACTCAACATGCTACAGCTAACCGGCAAGCTAGTTTGCCGTTTCCTTTTAGCAGTGCATTTACATTGTTATTAGCAAAAATCATGGGAAGATTTGTTCCCAAATCTGAACAGCATGCTCCAACCATGACTTTGTAAGCCCTGAGGAGAACAAGAGTGTGTACATTACATATCTTACACATATGATGCTTTTGACAACTAACCCCACTATACTAACTGCTTTTTTAAAAAAAGTCAGACTTTTTCATTTTATTCTGATAAAGCGCACAGTAAGATACATTCCTTCTATTTCAAATCCCATCTCTGCAGAAAATGGTAAGAGCTACTACAATCACCACTAGAAAAGGAAGACCCAGAGCAGGAAGCAACATGGTTTTCTAAAAAACTAACACAAGATTAAGGAGCCTCATCTCAAGGAAAATCAAAAGATTTATACAATAATCTGGAGGGGAGTACAGTAACAAGTAACACTTTTTCATCACAGGAAAAAAAAATCCCTCAAGGTCCACAAAGTATTAAATACTTCATTATACACATAAGACAGCAGAGAATTGGCACAACTTTCAAATATAGCAACCTGCAATCAAAATTACTGCAAATTACATCACATTTATGTTTTTATAATTTATAAACTATACTGTGGCAATATATACTCTTGAAGTGCAGGCATATGATGAGTGAAAAAAAAGATGAGAGAAAGCTAAACAAGTAATCATTCTACTAACTAAAAAATTACACAAGGTTTTTTCAGAAATGGCCTATTAATCAAGGCAAAGATAAAATTCTTCCAGCCTCAAAAAAACCAAAAGCAGCCACTAACTTTTGAAGCATTCTGCTCATTACAAATGTGAAAAGAAATAAACCAAAGCAACAACTTCTCCAGGATCCCACATCTGGCACCCACCTGCTTATGCAATGACTGGCAACACGTAGAGGTGGCTTTTAAATGCATATTTTTGAAATAGCGACAATCCCCAAATAGTGAAGCTTACTATTTAGATGTTCCATCCCTAAATAACGTTTAAAAGTTGACCATTTTTTAGGCTTATCATCCCTGACAGAGTACCTCTCAAGTTACTGAAGTTCTTCTGCCTTGACAGGGGAATTTGATTTTTAAGATTCATACAGACAAAATGTTTCGGTATAAATCGTGGCTATTCTAAGCCAGGAAAATGTCCCTCAGGTCACTAAGCTACCATCTTTCAGGCGAGTTCTCCATAATTAAGGTATCAATTATAATTTCACAGGCATATTTTATTTTATAAATAAACTCTGTTTCCACAATTTGAGCTGTGGGAAAGAATGCCTGCGTCAATGCACCAACCCTTGCAGCACAGCAAGTTTTGAACTGAATGCCAACTCTAAATGTTATAATATGGATTCTAGCAGGGAAAAAATAGGAGGAAGATTTCCCCCTCACCCCCCAAATTCCCACAAGCCTTCTGAATCTTTTTATTCCTGTCACGGCACCTCCCTGACATCTGCTCTTTGCTGCTCTAGAGCCAAATACAACAAATTTAAGTCAATCTGTTGCTAAACACACCAAAAATAAAAACTCCAGCCTCCATTAAATGGAATGAAAAGGACATTTCAGTGGGAATGAGCAAAAGCTGTTT
>NW_008824941.1:692845-697802 GCF_000699105.1 Pygoscelis adeliae
TGATGCTTTTATCACAGAGTTTTGTATTTGAGTTTGATAAAGACTGAAAGCAAACATAGTTTCTAGGACTTGAACCATGCCAAGAGAAAAGACTGGCAGAGCAACAAGCATGCTCATTTAATTAAGACACCCCCACTGCTATTTTTTATGACTTTTTACATACTTGCTGGAAGTTGGCTGGACGACACAGGCGGCCAGCATTAGCTCATCTCACCCTCCCTAAGTATTCCATCGCTCTAGGTATAGAGCAAACGTGCACTAACTTTGATTAAATTACTGCAGGAACACTACTTTATGCATGAGCCCAGGCAACAGAAAAATTGAAGCTGAACAGAACAGTGTCTCACAAGAGGCAAGTCACAAAAACCACTCCCCTACATAATTTCTCTCCAAGCTGATGAGGACCCCAGTGTTACTCCCCAAAACTTCTTCCTCAATGTCCCCACTTACAAGAAAAACAAAGTAAATCAGTGGATACTCCCAAGAGAACTAGACATAGTACCTAGTGGGTATTTCACCTAGATAGAACCTAACACAGGGATAGAGAGCAAACAAATCAGTGAGATGCTATAACCATTTCTCATGTAATCAAACTAGGGACAAACTTAATTCCTTTCCTCCCACCATCAAAACATAGTTTTTAGATGAGCTTTAGAAAAAATCATGATGGAAAAAATAATCTTATAAATGACAAAAAGCTGAGGGGTTATATTCTTTCAGGAAAAAAGGTAATATGAGTCTGCATAAATATTCTTGCACTCTAAATTATCCAATTTCTATTAGAATTTTCCTAAATGAAAATTATCCCTAGACTGCAGAACTCACTGTCTTATCAATTTATTAAGAAATACACCCTTTCTCAAGTTTCCTTTCTCAATTTGCCACCCTAATTTGACAGAATGTCCCCTTACTCTTATAGCATGAACCAACAAAACAAAAGCTCTCAAATTACTTTTCTCAATCCATTCATCATTCTGTGTACTTGTGTTATACTTCATATTCATTGCCTTTCAAAGGCTAAACAATCTAACTTTTTTTTTCCCAGTTTCTCTTTATACAAGCAAATTTCCATCCCTGTAGATCACTCTCTTAGCCTTTTCTCCGAGTCTCCTCTCCTCTACACCTTCCTTTTCAGAGGAGGCATCCAGCACCACATACACTGTGATGACACGCTATATGACAGTAAGATACTGATTTTTACCACATGGGGAATTTTATTCCCCATGCTATTCTCCATCACACTTTGTTTACTCTGATTGCAGTACAAACACAGACATCAGAAGTTAACAGAGCTCTCAGAAACAAGATTCTTAACACACAGCCCCCTACTTTGAATATGTAACACTATGAACATGTGAAGACTTATCATTTCAGGCCAGGTAGTCTTTGCTTTTTTGTCCTTCAGCATAATTTCTTCCTCATATCTCACCCATTACAGTCCGCAAATCTTTGTCATATGCCTATCAGGTTATCTTCACAGAAAGAAAATCACTGGTTTACAAAAGAACATAAACGCAGACAAAGCAAAGGTAACTGCCCTAAACTGCAGATATGTGGACTTTTCACCTTTAGGCCTCCAAGGAGGCAGCAAGTATGCTTCGGCGTAAGAACAAGTCTGTAATTTAATACAGCAGACCTGCCCTTTGAAAAATTAAGACTTTAATAGAAAACATAACACATGCATATATGGAAGACAAGAACATTCTACATCCCACTTACCCTACAAGAACTACAGAAAACATGTAACATCCCTGAATTAACTTACTAAAATATAATAAAATATGATAGGTACTATATTGACCCTGAAGGGGTATATATCCAGCCAAAACTAGACAAAAGTTTCCAAGAAAAAGGTGCATTTGAAGATCTAGAATCACAACTGCCTATAGTTATTTTTCTCTGGAAGCTAAAAAAACAAGACAATCAAAAGTCTAAGATTTTTTTTCTCAATCACGAATAGTATTATAAAGTTTGTTTAATATTGCCATTTAATAGAGTGATTGACCCAACTCTCTGTTCTTAAACGCTCTGCTAAAAGAACAAACCATTTGTGAAAATAACAAAAAACAGCTGAAGGCATTTGGGTGGTCTCTTTCAGTCCTGTAATACAGAACAGTCCCTTCTTTCTAAGTCCAATACCAATTTGTCTTCCTTCTTCAGTAAAGCCTCAAAATGCGTTGATGACAAAAGCAATAAAACCCACTGAACATCCACATTATTAACTTAGGACATTTTACTAGTAGACTAGTAACTTAAAAGTGCTTGATTCATCATACACAGAGCGCACCTACATACACAACAGAACTACGCAGGTTTTTATAGACTGATCCTTTTTGATTCCCTAACAGTATTTTGGGGGTTCAGATACTTTTACCTTTAGGACAGTGCATATCATTAGTGGTGACTGATGTTAGACTGAATGCCAATACTTAAACTTCACTGCCTTGCTTCCTAAAAACATGGATCTACCTTATTTCTTCACCACCTGTTCTGTTTTGACTGAGCTGAGCAAGACCAAGAACTGTCAGAAGCTCATGTCTTGGTGTATGTAGCACTACTTCACTGATATAAATCTGAGACTACAGGTACTCACTGAAAATTGGCAGACTGTAACCTCACTTAGGGAGGCTAACCAGTCAAGGATGGCCAAAAAACCCACCAAAATTAATTTCTGTATCGTTACTATTTAAAATCAATGACACGCAGAAGACTGAAGTGTGCTCAAAACTACACAAATCAGTAACAGGAACATCCCTATTTTCTACGGTTCATCCAAAAGAACCACAAACATATAAATAAGAAAAGTGAGGTGGCAAAGCAGCATGGGTACAACAGAAATGACATCAGTCTAAGCTGTAATTTGTCACCATGCATCATTTTCAGAATGTTGTCCCTAGGGAAAGGTCCTTAGAAGAGAAGGAGTCCCTTGCAATTGTCCCTTACAATAGATGAATAATGCACCAAAAAGTAAGATGACACACCTTTAAGGGTTTGGGTTTGTTTTGTTTGGTTTCTGCTTTTGGGTCAGGTAAAACCATTAAATACTTCCTACAGACATCTCAACCTTCAGTTACTGATAACGTAGGGTTTCATGCGGAAGACTGAGTATGGAAACGTTGCTCTGACTGATCTGCCAGCCAAACTCAAACAAACAACAAAAATTATCCAGGAAACTAGAACTTAGAAGCCACTTAATATCCCAAACCAGTTTTACTGATAGGTCCTAGTAAGTCTGCCAGGAGTGGTTTCTTTCCCCCACAACTTCCAAACCTACCAAGTTTTCTGAGCTGCTTTTCCATCTCTTTTGCATCTGCTTCTCCTGGCAAATATCCAAGCAAGCCACAAGAACACTCCTACCTCCCTGCCTCCCCAGTGACTTGCTGTGACAGAGGCATTTCAGCAGAGCTGGGATAGCCCAGCTCTGAAGCTCACCTCAGCACATGACCCCTTTTTGGTATTAACCATGATACTACTTCTACAATCTTGGGCTAAGACTTTCTGAAAAACAATAAAGGGCTAAGCCATAGAATGAAACTACAGGATACATACACAGAAATTAATACCCAATAGCAGCCTCTAAAAGTAAAAGTCCCACTTTAAAAAATACGTATGTTCAATACTGCATAATTTTACTCTTTGTATGATCCCATGAAGAAAACAACTCATCATTTGGGGGGGGGGGGGGGAATTTTTTTTTTTTTTTAAAAACTTAACCACAAAAAAAGGGACCAAAATCCATTATACCACAAAGAAAAAAACAATGCATTTGTGGGGGGGGGGGGAGCATTTTTCTTTTTTTTTAAAAGCTTAACCACAAATGAAGTGACCACAATGCATTACAACTCTGAAAGATGCATCAAGCTACTTACTATATTCTTTCCATTTGTGCAATAGTTGAAAGAATACTGACAGCTCAATACTAAGTCTGTTCTGGTATCAGGACACCAGCTCACCTCCCTTCAGGCAAGACTTTCAGTACTGTATGCCCTTCAAAAAGATGCAAGAAAGAACCAGTGATACAAAGAACAGTTCACAGGAAATAGTTCTTTCCTAAATTGGTAGAAGACTGAAGTGACGAACGATAGTCTCTCCTTAATTTATGCACTGTCGTATCCTTGTTTAATGCACAGTACTGTTCTACCACAGTTTGGTTTATGGTGTTTTGATTACATTTTTGATATTAATTAGGAAGAATTATCAGATTAAGATGTATTGCTCCACAAATCGTGATAACATTCCCCACAACATTTAATTACGCTATAAATACCCATGGAATCAGTCCTTTGAAAAAAATAATGCTTGAATACTACTTACACTAGGCTTAATCAGCTTATTAAGGACCAACCAGTACCTGCAAATATAGTACTATAGTAAGTCAAAGACACACTTAATTAAAAAATATCACATGAAGAACAGGATGGTTTCTACTCAGCTGTTCTGTGTGTTTTCGTGAAGGATGACAAGACCAACAGTAATACAGAGCAAATACAATACGAAGAAGACAGCATTCTCCAAATGCCATTTTAAGCCGACAGTAAGAACCTGTTTGTTATACTAGCAAGAGAAAGCATGGAATCAAAAAATTATCAGAATTTTTTATTTTCAAAACAGAACAAAAAAAAGATCATTAAAGATCTACACTGTATATATTATTTTTAATTGCTACATTGTGAAGAAGTTTGCATTTCATTCAACTTTGATAACAACAACATGCAAATACACTTCATGAGAAAGTGTTCAACTATTATTCAAGCACTGCTGTTCTCTTATTTGCCAATGTTAATATTGTAAAAATGTATGTTCATTTTTTAAATTTTATTTAAAAAGATCTTTTTAAGTAAAAACATGTTCTGGATCTCCGTAAGTGAATTATAATGATAAACATGAAGCATTAAGTCTAAGCAAGCCAGGACAAAATTTTAACTTGACTGCAGATGAGGATGAGCATCTGAGCATC
>NW_008824941.1:697832-700841 GCF_000699105.1 Pygoscelis adeliae
TGAACCACTAATATCTTTTACGGAAATTCTGAAAATAATTAGTTTCATTGGAGTACACTCCCACTGGAGTACATCCTCAATGACATTAAAGAATTTTAAAAAAACCCCAACAAACAGCAACTCAAACACAGAAACAAAAACTGTCTATGTAAGAAGGAAAGTACATAGATGGCAACTGAATCTTTTTCTTCTTTGATCATATTTAACCAGAACACTGAAAAGAAGATTCAAAAAAAACTTTGTGGTATTTTCTCTGTCCAGTTTTACAAAAGAAAAAGCATATAAACCCTAGGGAAAGGACACAATGAAAAATTTCCATTAAAGGATGCAAAATTAAAGTGCACCAGCTACCTAAGGCTGTCTGCATCTACTCATGTAACCTGTGCTAAACATGTAGCAGCTTACCACAATCGAAAGCAGGTAAGCTACCTACATTTACCACTGGAAAGAATCCCAGCTTACCATACATCATTTCTTTGTGTTCAGACAGACACAGAATAAAAAATTAAAGGATATTAACCATATTCTTTCAACATACCCACCTTTTACATCCTGCTGCTGCTATGGCCAATAAAATATTTCATCCATCTTAATTCCTGTTTCAAGGAAAACAAAAACCAGAAAGTCCCAATATCTCAGGAAACGTATTTAGCAAAGGACAGAAAATCACATTAAATAAACTACAGAGGCATACATTTTAGAAAGTGGTAAATAAACAAGAATTGTACTAAAACATGTTTGGTCTCAACAGATCAAATACAATGGCATCTCCTCTGAGGCTTACCATACATTAACAGTACTTCAGATTAGAAATTGCAATAATAACTATTTGTATAAGTATTGCTAAAACAACTGATAAAGTTCACATATTCCTGATTTGACCGTGTACTTTTAAAACGCTGTAAGTTTCTATAATTGTAACTGCAGCAATATTTTCAGCCAACTTCAGATCGAAGTTGTACTTTCACCATTTGACCATTTCACTTTGACCTCACAACATCTACCTCATTAGGTACAAATAAATACATGAAACCATCACCAGTTTCATATAGACATTTAAAACATTAAACAGCTTCCATAAATAGCGTATTACCTCTGCACATAAAAATCCTCGAAACACCCCAAGTCACAGATGAAGAACACTCCTTCCAATTAATGCAGCATAATCATTGAACCTGTACATCAAAAACATATACGTATGACAATCACTACATATATCTAAAGTTTCACATGAGAAAGTCAGAAATACCTCATCATAGATTGTCACTATCATTGCTAGTTCTGATATTCTCACAATACAATACACAATGAGATGTAGAGGATACATAGAAAACTAGTATTTCCTTCACGAATGCTTTGAAAAACATTTTAATTACAACATTTTAGCTACCCCAAAATCTGTTAACAGCCTGCCCAAAAGTTAAAAACACTTGAACCATACCATAGTGCTAGTTTTCTTCTCATCCTCCCATTATCATTACCCAAGAATATTTTTTTAATTAAACACTAAGAACATTGTATCAGGTCATCATAAAAAATATTTTAAACATACACCATAACTGTCATAAGCTTTTTTCCTTCCTTTGCTTTTCTGATTTTTGACAAACTTTAAGTTTGAAAAAGCCCAATTCTTCTGGCTACTGAAGCAGAAAAATATAGGCGCTCATCCCTGAAATATATATTTTGCTTTGTATAAAAATAACTTTTTAAAAAAGTAACTTAAACTAGTACTAAAAATAACTAGCTACAATAAGGTTAGACAAAAAAAAAAAAAGAAAAAAGCAGCAGCTCAGTATTTTGGTTGCTGAATGGTCCTGTGAAAGAACAAAAAACTGCACACAAAAACGACTGTGATCCAAGGGAGCTGTGCATTTACCTTGTTATCCTCCTCTTCCCTTTTTGTTATGGAATAATAGTATGAAAGACCATTTTTAATGACATATTACAGGTTCAAATCAGTACAAGCAAATTCAAGACTATAATTTTTAAACTAAGCCAGCTAAACTACACAGCATTTAAGGGCTAGACTGTTGACTGAGACTTCAACACATTAAAAAGCTTCAACGAGATATAGTTAATATGGAGAAAAAGAAAGGAACTGAGCACAAGGCAGTATGAATTGAAGAGCAAAAGACTGCCAGTAAAAGGTAGGATGTATCCCATCAAGTTTAGTTCAGGCATAGAGCTAGGTAAGACTTTTAATAAAGCATGACTTTTGGACAAAATAAATTTAAACAAGCCAATCTCATTGTTTCAAATTCGCCACACTGCAGACATTACTGCAGTCCTTCCAAAAGTCTCTTACGCTGCTTTCAAACACCTCCCTCCTTATTTTGCCAATGCCAGCCACATCAGATCACTCAGAACTTGGGATACATTCTTTATTTCGTTGCTACCAATATAAAAAGTTCTAATGGATTCATAAGCCAGCAGGCCTCGGCAGCAGTTATACACAAACACTACACCCATTTATTGCATTCATTTCTGCAGCCACAGAACAAACAAAAACCCTTCGGCTCTCAGGTTCCTTCCAAAAACCTCAGGAGCCCGAGAGGACTGCACATAGTATTTGTACTTTTATGGAAGCAGCAGCAAGGTTTATGAAACAACGCTCAGGTCTCCGTGCACAGCTCTGACTCATGCTGGCAGGGGGATTTCACACCAGCCAAATGCTTCCACGTCCCAGCGTCACAAAACCTGAGGGCATCTACGGCCATCCCTCATATATGCAACATTTTACGGCCACGTGGACTGAAAAATAGCGTAAATGAACTGTAGAAGTAACTTCCGTGACTTGTAGAAACCAGTAACATATAGCCTTTCTGCAGATCTTTATTACAACATCGCATCTGATAACTGCAGTCACACCCTCTCGCTTCTTCTGTGTTTGCAGGGGGCAGACACCGCCTGAATCAGCAGCCTCAGGGGGCTGTTACCAGCGCGCTCACCCGCGCCGGGCAGCCGCCCCAGCGGCCCCCCCAGGCCGAGCGCTGCAGGCGTCTCGCAGGC
>NW_008824941.1:701495-701982 GCF_000699105.1 Pygoscelis adeliae
GGAGGGGGTGGTGAGGGGTGGCGGGGACCGCGGGCCGCGCTCGGGGCCTGCGCTTGTTGCTGCGTCGACGCCTCAGCCCTGCTGCCCCTGGGACGCGGGGTTACATGGCTGACTCCCCAGGAACCACAGTGCTTGAAGTGAGGCCTTCCCTTCCCAACCTGCCGTTGGTGTGGGGGGCGGCCAGGCTCCCGGCCAGCCCCAAAACAGACTGTCATCGTGCTGCGGGTTAGGGGTGGTGGGACTGGGGATTTCGGACAGGCAGGTTGGAAAAAGGAGTCTCTGGAAAGTACAGGAGTTGTTCTCGGAAATGGGTGTGAGGGACCTGCGAGCACCGGGTCAGAGGGGAGTACAGCCAGCTGAACGTGAGCCGGCAGTGTGCCCAGGCGGCCAAGAAGGCCAATGGCATCCTGGCCTGTATCAGCAATAGTGTGGCCAGCAGGAGTAGGGAAGTGATAGTGCCCCTGTACTCAGCACTGGTGAGGCCGCA
>NW_008824941.1:702995-704559 GCF_000699105.1 Pygoscelis adeliae
GAGAGCTGCCTGGCAGAAAAGGACCTGGGGCGTTTGTCAACAGCCAGCTGAATATGAGTCAGCAGTGTGCCCAGGTGGGTGTTGGGTCTCTTTTCCCAAGTAACAAGTGATAGGACGAGAGGAAACAGCCTCAAGTTGTGCCAGGGGAGGTTTAGATTGGATATTAGGAAAAATTTATTCACCAAAAGGGTTGTCAAGCACTGGAACCCCCCCAGCCCAGGGAAGTGGTTGAGTCACCACTGTCCCTGGAGGTATTCAAAAGATATGTAGACGTGGTGTTAAGGGACATGGTTTGGTGGTGGACTTGGCAGTGTTAGGTTAACAGTTGGACTCTGATCGTAAAGGTCTTTTCCAGCCTAAATGATTCTATGATTCTATGAAATCCTTAAAATGAAAGTGTGAAGGAAATAGGATAATACGGGATTTAAGGGAAGTCTGAAGGGAGAAGTGAGTTGGACAGGAGGGAGGTGAGAAGGTGCAGAAGAAATAAGGGAGGTGTAGAATATGTAGGTGAGAAAAGAGGAGGGAAACATAACATTCAGGAAAAAAAAAGGAATCTTTTTTTTTTTTTTTCCTTCTAACTGTTCTTCAACAAAGCTGATCCTTGTGGGGAAGGATAAGACTTCCTCCTACAGGACTTCAAAGGTTAATGGGCATTGGGGCCACCTCCTTTTCCAGTATCATCCTGTGATGCAGGACGGTCTCTATCTTCACAACCTCCTCTCTCACATGTGCTCTGCCAGGACACCTCCACCTCCTGTAAGCCCGCACTCAGCACAGCTGTTCTGTTGTGCCGGAGCCCTTTGCTGGAAAAAGGGGACGGCAGGGAACCCCCAGCCACTGCTGGAACAAAGAATCTGTGAAGTAGCATTGGTACAGCTCCTGGAAAGTGGGAGCAAGGGAAAGGGGGAAAATGGGGTTAGGCTAAGCATTTAATTCTGATGTTTTTTGCTATCATGTGCTTAGAATCATGATGCTGCTGTGGTATTAAGTCCAAAAGCACCAAAAATGGCAAAAATAGGTGTCAGTGTGGGAGAAGATAATAGGAACGTGGAATGCCTTCCAAATATCCACATTTCTCTACCTGTACCTAAGGCTGAAATTTGAACTGTGTAGGTTTACACAGCATGATAACTATTAGAAATATATTTAAAATATATGTGCAGTTTTCTGAAAATCTTTCTGCAGCTCACTGCAAAGTGACAGCCAAGGAAGCAAATATCCTGAGTCTCTGGCCCTGAAAACTGTTTTTCCAGTGTAGCCAAACAATAAAAAGAAATTAAAAGTTTAGGCTCTTTTTGAACTCGGGTGTCATGAAAATATATGTGAATTAGAATTAGTTATTTTGAATATAAACACAATTTTATGAATACAGCAACTTCATCTTGGCACATGAAATGTGAGGTAATGAAACAGGCAGACTGGCTCAAAGTCATTTCAGAACCAAGGTACATTTATGATACGATACTGTCCTTCAGTGGCGTGTTCCACTTGGAGGCTCTGTATCTGAAATAACTGTTCCTGTGCTTCAGAATACTTCATTGAAAAGTAATTTACAATTTCA
>NW_008824941.1:704574-720504 GCF_000699105.1 Pygoscelis adeliae
TAATTCTTCACCTCTGTGCCTACTAAAGCTGAAGTGTTTTGCGGTTACAGAACCTATAAAAGACAATGAATTTGAAGGTGAATCCTCCAAGTGGTCTTAAATAACAACTCCTTTTGAAGTCATACAAGTCTTAACTGTTGCTTAAGCAAAACCATTACTATATTCAGTATGTGTACTGCCTTTCTGAACCACAAATGAGGCATAATTAGCATACGATGGTTCTTGATATATTACATGCCACTTGGAGAGACACAAAATATTCATTCTGATGTGCAAATGTGTTTGTGCCTTTACCAGCTATTAGTTTTCATTTAAAAATATGATAAAATACTACGATGGATTTATCTGTTGCTGGTGGAAAAGAAAAGAGATCTGATGACAATATAAACTTCCATTATAAACTGTTTTAAGTATTCACAGAAATGATCAGTTATTTCTAATAGAAAGTATATTAATTTTCCTCAAACCTCACTGCATGATAAACTATAGAAACTTTGTAGCAGTGGTAATTAATGTCAATCTGGAATATCAAGTTTTAAAACAATACTGGGAAAAATAACTCATTGTAACTTGTTGAAGATAATATTCTGTGTGGAGTAGCACCTCAACAACCTAGGTTATAGTATTTTGAAGTACTGTTTCTTGAATGTTTTATGGAAAAGTGTTACCAGTGATCTCAATTCTATTTTACAGGCTTTTGTGAAGGAGTTTTTCTTAAAAGCAAAGTGATAGAATGACTTTATACTTAGAATTGAAAGTAAACAGAACTTGGTAACCAATGAACAATCAATACAATAGAAAAAAATGAAAGCTATGATACCTGATGAAGATACTGCTTTCTCTTTTTACAACCTACAATGGACAAAGAGATACTGCTTTAAAGATTGCATTGGCAATGATTTAGAATAAATGTTATGTAGAGAACATTCTTCCTCCATCATCTGTAAATTATAAGAGTGGTAGTGGACTATCACATGGAATAAACTGAAGAGTATACCTACATGATTAAGAATTTTATGATGTATTTACATGCACTACTTAGAAGAGTATTAGTAGTTTAGGGTAATAAACTGGCTGAAAAAATTTCATAGCATTAAAGTCCACATTAATTTTTTCATATTTAGCAATGTAGTATATTTTCAGAATTAAATCAATAGAGACGTTTGCACAGTAATGCTTTTGCCATATATCAACACAAGTGGAAATGCCAATACATTGTAATAAAGGGGCAAACCGCTGTCTTCTGTAGTGCTTTGGACCGAAGCCTTTATGGGGGGAGCAGCTTGAACAGACAACTGTAATACTTCCCTCTCTCCCATAATCTGTGAAGTTTTAGGACGTTAATCGTTAGTCTACTATTCTCTCTTGCACTTCAAGTGTACATGGAGGAATTTTATGTCACATTTAGAGAAAATCCACCCACATGCAGTAAGGTATTACTGCATAGTACTGGTTTGGTTTAGACCAGGTAGAGAATGGTTTAGGTTAGTTGTGGTTTGGATAGTTAAGTTTGGAGTACTACAGCAGCCTTTGAGAATACTATGTTTTTTTGAAGATGATTAAGGTATTTAAATTCACTGCACTAGCACAGACTCGTAGAGTTTGGGGAACTTGGACAACACCAAACACGAGCTTTGAAAAACCGCTAAGTACCAGACTTCGGCTTCCCACAGATTAGGCCTCCTGCTGGCTATTCATACCGGTTAAATATATAAGACGGTTAGGCTTTAATGTCTGCACCTCAGTTCCCCTAGCTTTGAAACAGCAGTGATAATTCTGACTTAAATATTGTGAAGATACATTAATAAATATGAGGAAAACTCTTTGAAGTTGAAAAATATAATGAGGTTTAAGTATATTACTTTTTGTCATCATTAACCTGTCAAACCTTTAAATGCTGAAACACTGCTCTTGGGGAAAAAAAAAAAGGAGAAATGCCAATTAAGATGATAGGCCAAGATCCAGATCAACTAAGCAGAACAAGCAGGTAAAATACATATGGGGAAAAAATCCGAGGAACAGAGCAGATCTAAAAAGATACAACTCAGAAAAATGAGAAGGAAATCTGAAACAAATGCTGCCAGCGATTGGAAGGGCAGTTAGTATGTTACTAAGAAACACCTTTGCATAAAATTCAGAGTGAATGGGTGTTAAGACAATGTGTCAGAGACGTCTGGGCAGCAATTTATCTCCTAAAGTCTCAAATGGATCAATGGTGCCCTGTAAGTTCCTGTTTCTTCTCTGACTGTAAGAGGGACCTACGGCAACTACCTCGAATAGATGAATCCCAGCTTTTTAGAATTCAGGTACCTCCTGTGTTACGGGATGGCCAAATGGAGGTTTTCAGGTAACGACTGCACAAGAAGACTGAGACTGGGCAG
Source organism: Pygoscelis adeliae (assembly GCF_000699105.1). Taxonomy (NCBI): domain Eukaryota; kingdom Metazoa; phylum Chordata; class Aves; order Sphenisciformes; family Spheniscidae; genus Pygoscelis; species Pygoscelis adeliae. The sequence continues at coordinate 706,956 of NW_008824941.1, forward strand.
AGGTCCATAAGTGAAGTAGATGACAGACTTCAATCTGCTGAAGTGGGAAAAGATAGACTTGCAGGAGTAGGTAGAAGGAGGAAGGATCCAATCTGGGGACAACAAGCCGAATAGTCTCGCACACAAGAACACATCCCATTCCAAATCCTGGAATGGACCCAAGATGCTTAATTTTCATATTTCCCCTTACAATACCATGTATTTGCAGACTGAAGGTCAAAACCATACAACTTCATTTCCACAGAAGATGAGAATCCATCACCACTAGTGCTCAGCCCAGTAGCCAAAACAACAGAGCTCTGTGTGGTGGATCACCCACCTAGCCATAAAGAGAAAGCAAATACACGGTAATTGCTCACTTAGTGAACCTTTTGCTCTGTTTTTAAAAAAAAGGTGGACACACATAACTGAGAACTGTATCATCATGCATAAGTGAACAAAAGCCACAATAATGCTGGTTGGCATTTCCTAACTTCTCAGGATGTGATTTTTCAACCTCCTAATATTCTTTCAACATAGCTTTTCTGTTGCGATATGCGGAAGGCCAGAATTTATATCCATTATTATTGCTTCATAGAAGAGAGTAGGAACATATTTTAAGTATTTATTATCCTTCTTTTGAGGTGACACTTTCAAAAGCTTCTAAGAAATCATAAAGTAAGAAAAATCTCTCTTTGAACTGATTTTGTACCAGCTTAGGATGACTGATTTTTCAAAGACAGCAATGGATTTCAGCAACATGAAAGGCTTGACTGGTGATGCCAAATAAAAATTATTTAAAAAAAAAACACAAGCTGCTTGTTCTAAAGTTTTCATTTTATGCCCAACAAGTTGATCTCTGTCCTTCAAGGTAATAAAATACAGTGACAAGCCAAGAACACATAGTTCTTGTCTCTTTTTTTGTTTTTCTTAATGAGAAGCCAAGGAAACCCACGTGACTGAGAGGAAACCTGCAGGCTTGCAAGCAGGAAGAAGTAAACTCACTTCTCTCAGCATCACAAAATATTTTTTACTACTGCTGTGGACTAAAAAGCCTCTACAAAGAACTATAGCAATGGGAAGAAAAAAAAAAAGCAGAACTTTTTGGAAGTGGAAGGATAAGAGATATAAACACATAAATAAAAATATTTTAAAAATGGGAGGATAGAAAAAAATGAAATTATACTTAAAAATATGGGGAAAATAAGCTTTCGTGAACAGAATAAGGAGGGGGAAAGGGAAACTGAAAATAAGTGCAAGATTGAACGGGAAGGACAGAAATGAATGATTCAGAAGTAGTGAAGAGATTGTTTTGTATTCATATAGAAAGAAATTTCCATAAAGGTTGGACAACTTTGAAGTAACAAAAGGTTTATAAAAATAGCTGTTCCTAAAAAGCAGTTAAGGAAACATTTGAAAAATGTGCAGAGTTGTAAGTCCGTCAGCCAGCCCAGCTGCTACGCATCCTAGGGGATAAAAGGTATTTGCTACGAAACTTCCTGTAGCACTGTCAATGAAGCCTGAAAAGGGGGACAAATACTGGAAGAGTGAAAAAATTCAAATATGGCCTCTTTTTCCAAAGAAAGCATAGAATTCCCTTTGTAACTGCAATCCAGGAAATAATACTTAACCACTGCATATCTTATTCCAGAAACGCTGTAGAGCAATAGATGATGCTGTGCTTCAGAGACTGAAGGATTAAATTATTTTTGCTTAGAATTTTGAGATAGTTCAAGAAGCCGTTACGCTGACGATGAAGAGATGCTTCATAAAAATAAACCTTTGATTGCAGATTACAGCTCACAGAGAGACCCTTCAAGGCAGTGACTAGAGCAGGAATCCTGCGCAGATGCCCCTCCTTTTAACACCTGATGATCCATGGCAAGGATACACTACTAGCTTTCTAGATGGTTTATTACATGTTCTTATAAAAATCTTCATTTGTGTGTGATTTTGCAATATGTCTGTGTTGTAGTACAAGGATATGCCTCTCTGTTTCAGTCTCATAATGCAGAAGACTTGCTCGTTGGGTCTTGACTTCTAGCAGATGATTGTCCCAGGGTACCTTTTGGACAGGACTTACTGGGAGTGCAAAGGTGGCATACATGCAGCACTGTCTAGCAGAGCTGCAGAGTTCAGGGTGAGAGAATTGCTCTTGAATCACAAGATGGTGATGAAATGGTTTCAGTGAAAATTGCAATCTCCTGTGTTGCTTCCAGACTTGTTTCACATCTTTCTATAGGTCTCTGCAAAATGTGTGGGAGACTGGACTGCAAAGAATTTTCTCCATTTTAACCTCAAGAAGTTTAAAACAGTTCTTTAATGCCTCTTAAAGCAGTTCTTACTTAGTATTTCCTTTCTTTCATTTTAAAGAAAAAATTCAAATACTTTCTCTGTACGATACCCAGTGAGCAAGAAAACGATATTCTCCTTTTCCGGTTAGGCACTGAGGTGAGGAAGCCTTAATGTTATTGCAAGGTTTCTCAGAGGACCCCAGCCAATCTGTTCTGCCCAGACTGTTAAATAAGATGGAGGCTCCTCTTGGAGGCAAACCAGATAGGAAAAGGATCCTGGTACGGAAAAGCTGAGCACTCTTCTCCGGAAAGTTGTGAGGTTTTTTCTTGCCTGCTCTATATAATACATATTTAAAGTTGTGTTTGTTGTTGTTTTCTTTTACCATTACTGGCAATCTGTAATTTCTACATCCCTTGTCTTCAGTGTACTTCACTACACAAGAGAGTTATAAATACGTCTAAATTTATTTGGTCAACTTCTGTGTTTATACAGTTCCCACTGAAGTGAGGTCACTGAACTTGGAGAACTGACTGTCCGACTGGTTCTCAAACCCCTGTAGCATCACGCTGTCATTCTTGGCATCTGAAGCGTGACCTCTTGTCCCACAGTGGCCAGGCGTATTACCAAGAGGTTTTATCATAGTCGCTTACTCCACATTTAATTAGTAATATTTTTTTCACAGCAGTGTATCTACACGGCGGTTTTATTTTTCGTTTCCATTAATAACTCTATGGCCTATAGATAGAAGTGAGAAATCAAAGGTCCTCATAAACGCTTGCCTTTCTGGAAAAATAGAACACGGAGTAAAAACCTGAAAATTATATTCAGATTTTATGTACTCCTATTCCCCAACTGAATTAAAAAATCATGGGAACCAGCTTCGGTCACTATGAAGTATCATGTGCTGAAACCTCATCACATCAACACATCACCAGCTAAGTTTAGAGTAAACTTCTGGATGCAATCAAGTGACCCATGGCCTTGGCAAAGATCTAACTTGAAGTCTCATGGGGAAATAATTTCTGGCTCTTAATTTAAGACAAGGCCAAAGGAATTGAGCCCCGCAAGTCCTACAGTTAAAACCCAGAAATCCTGTTTTGATTTGAATAGTGAGCTTCTCTGTTGCTAGCAAGTATGTGTGTAAGAGTTAGTGAGAGTTAGTGAGGCACAGATCTCCTGCTATTTTGCCCTTAATGTGGAAAAATCAATCACCCTTCTTAAATGGCAGACTTCAGATAAAACATGCAGTGCCTTGGTGGTTGTGAAAAGGCTCTCTTTTTCCAAGACTTTGATAAGAAAGGAAGTTAAACAGAATTTTAACCTTTTTGGTTAGTACTTTTGAGGTGACTGAGGACCTGATGCTCATTTGCATCAAGGCTTCTGCATTAAGCTTAAAGAACCTTAAGTGGGCATAAGCTGTAATTGGGACCTAGTCTCCTGTCTCTCCTAGTTTAAGGTATGTAACGACTCTGAATCTTTAATGTCAGATGCAGCTCCAGAGGAGAACCTCTGATGTCCAGAGATTCAGCTCTAGGGAATAGTGACAGCCTGGCAACAGCCCAGAAATAGGATTAAACAAAAGTCTGTCCTCTGAAACCCCCAGAAAATCAGTATGTTTAAAAGCATTCCAAATTTATACTTGCTCTTTTCAGGATTAATGTCATACGTAAATATGAAACCAACTATTATAGTTTTTAATCAGTGGGGAAGAAGCCTAATCATTTTCATAGTTTATTATCTGAGTATTTTACATAGTTGACACATTTACTATTATTTTATTTTTCATATGTATTATTTGTACATAGGTATATTAAAAAGGTATTAGTGAATCACGTCCACCAAGAAAAAGCTTGAGCTGTACTTCAAATGAGCAAAGCCAGTTTACATGTTTTACTTATTAATACAGCAAGTGCCTAATTTCAGGAGGGGTGTGTGTGAACGTAATCTAATGCTCATAGAGTACATTGTGGTCCTCAAATAGAAAAGTTATGCAAGCACAAAACCTGATTTTGGTTTTAAAACCATAAACAGTATGTTCTTAAAAGGATAGCATAAGGCAAGAAAAGAAGTTGTTCCAATAGTCTTAAAATTCCTGAACCTTGATTTCCTATACATTTGTCCACCTCAGTCTCATTCAGGACCATCCTGATGCTCCCAGTTTTGCAAGGGGCACCACTACTACAGCTAGGATGCTATGAGCTTGCTGGCTCATCAGCCAGCCGCTGCCACCTAAAATGTGTCACAATTCATGTCCAATAATCCCCTAGAATGGCACTATTTTAGCTTGCTCTTCTCCTCTACCTGCTTATTGCCACAAACCCAGCAAGAACGTCATTTTCTTTGAGACTCTACCTGTTCCAGATGTAGATGAAGTTTCACAGTGGATTCCTATGTGACTAGCAAGGCACTGACAGGCAGAAGAAAAAAACAGATGAAAATCAGTGTTGCAAGTATCTCATTTCCTTAAGCAGCCAGGTTAAGAAAAGAAGCTTATAAGGCCTGTGACAGTCCAGCTCTTGGCCATGAGCAGTCTAGCAGTGAGAGGAAGGAAAAGACCAGTAATACTGAGCTGTGATTCTTCAGTGCAAATCCTGTGCCAAGACATCTGTGTCCTGAATAGAAAGAAATGGAACCATTTTGGTAATTTGGCTCCTGGGTTAAGGGCAAAATATGTCACAAGAAGGATGCAGGATATCCTCGGGAATTCCTACCAATTACAGTCCACATAGTAACGAGAACACAAATGAAGGTACATTTAATGTACTCACTGAATTACTTAGCAGATGTAAGAGAGATGAAAGGAGATGCCTGGTCTCAGGAACCTCATGATATCTCTGGTACAGAGGATAGCAAAGGAGTGGGACAGATCCTGGTCATTATGCAATAGGTGCACCCGAGGTGCGAGGAGGATCCATTCAGCTTGAAAGCTACTGGGATTGTTTCCGTGCCGAGCGCTTGTTGGGACGTGAAGTCTCCCACGGCTGCTTCCTCCCATGCCAGGTTCCAGAGCAGCAGGGCCTGTCGGGAAGTAAGTGAGGAGCGTGCTTTTGTTCGGCACAAGCAATCTAGCTAGAATTTCCAGCTCATGGAGTAAAGCTAAAAATAGGTGTTAGCCTAATAATGACAAGCATACTATATATAAAATATATAATAATATATAGTACATATTATATTGTATTCTAATAATAACATCATATTAATGTATACAATAATATAATAATATATAAAATATATTAACTGTAGCTAATTTTTTCTGTAGAAACATAAGGAGTATGAGAAATGGACAAGAATAGAGTACTGAGCAGATCTAAAAGCTGAGGTATTTCAATCATAAGGTGTATAGAAGCAACCTTCTTTCAGTTAGCGTGCAAGGAAGGAGTGCAGAAAAGCAACATCAGTCAAGAACTACAATCAACATGTAAAGCAATCTTACCGACAGCATTCAATGGCTGCCAGTTCATTTGGCTCACTGTGTGTCTTCTATTGATTATACTTTCAGATGCATTCAGATGTTTACCTAGCTTCACATAACAAGTGCACAAGTCCACGGAGGGCTAGTACATGCAAGAAAACGAGCTCTGGGTTAGGTAGCCCCAGGGCCGCAAATGATGGAAGGTGGGAGGTTATTCTAAAGAAGTACTGAAATATGCTTTTCTTGTAATGCTCTTCCCTATGTATCTGCTAGGAGGTAGGATACTGGAATAGATGAAACTTTGGTCAGAAAAGTGTTTTATTAGTCCACTGGTTCATACTTGAGTTACTGAGATTTGAAGTTGGATGTTTCATACTATAGTCAAAGGAATAATTCAGTAAAGCTCTCTTTGGTAACAGTGATAACATACACCCTGCTGTTTATTTCCTTTAAAAAAAGCAACAACTATCTTTTAATTCATGAGCATGCATGTTCCATAATTTAAGTTCCATGAAACTGAGAGTCAGAGCATCATATCTAGAGATGAAATGTAATGCGTGTAAGTTACGCATCTGAAAGACAGGCTGAGTGTGAGGGAGTCAAAGTTTCATTTACACCTGGAAGGAAGAAGGAAAAAATATAAGTTTTGCTGTCTCCAGGTTTTTACCAAATGTCATACAAAAAGGTTATTTAAAGCATCACTAATTAATTGATATTGACACTCAGTACAAGATTTTCAAGCCTTTAAGACATAAGGGTAGTCCTAGATAGCTTAAATGGGTGAATCTGAGAAGAAAAAAAAGGTTCTAATGTATGTGAATGGCTTAATATTTTTATGAATTATATGCTTTAGACTTGAAAATGTAGTCAAAATTATGCTGAAATTAAAAAAAAACAACCTAGGAACAGGAGGTAAAAGCTGAAGTTTAGTAACTGTCACCAATGATTCTAGATCTGATGCTTTTATGCATAGCGTACTAAGCCAAAGGAAGGTGCACAATGAAAAATGTCACTGAATTGAGAATGTTAATTTTTCAGGAGATGTTGTTGAGTTGGTAGTTGTCTTTTTTAATATATTTAGCTAGGAACACATACCAAAGCATGTTCTATGTTATGTATAAATAACTACATCTTTCCCCCGTGCAGAGAGATCATGTCTCTGAATTTGCATTGGTAAAACTCAAGATGCCAGCATATACACAATACAAAACCAGAATATGGGAGAAGGGCTGTTCTGATTTTTAACATAAAAGCTTTTCTCTCTACAGAAGAGAGGTTGACATGAAGTTATTGTAGGGGTACTCTTAATTGGAACAGGCTGAAGAATAAAGTGTACAAAATTAGAAGTCCTTTTTACTAAACAATAGACAGGAAAGATGCAAAGAGTGGGTATGCCATGGGGGACGTCAGTGGGAAATTCCTGGATATGTCTACTTGGGGTTGTTACATTGGATGAGTTCATTCATTCATTCAAAGGGCAGTAATTAAACTATATTAAACAGAAGTGCACCCACACCACCTTTTTTCCTCCAGCCAAGGGGCTTTTCTTGTTGATCATACAGTCTCTACGGCTCTACATCTATATGACTAAATCCTTCAGTATTCCATGAAGCTATTCCATGGTGCTTTTTCTAATGGCAAATTCTAGGGTGCCTACCAGAAACTACAGGAATTTGGAGATTGGACTTAAAACTAACAACTCCCACGATTCTTCTGTTGGCACCTAATGGTTTTGCCCGTGCCGCTTTTGACCTGCTGACAGGCAGCGTAGGGGATGCTGCTGAGCGCCACGAGCATGTCTATCAGAGTATACATGCATTGGCGGGTGTGCAGGCAGACACATTTGGCAGTATAGTTTCACAGGGCTTCTGAGGACGTGGGAATATGCTTAATGGAGAAGGAGCAGGAGGATGAAGAGTAAAGAGGTATTTTTCTGGAACCACTGCACATGATATGAGACATGCTTGTGGACTTCGCCAGCTAGCAGGGCTCCTGGTGAAGCAAAACTCAGATGATTGGGGGTCATAGCAGATTGTCAGAAAGACAGAGGGCATTTCCTAGAAATCTGTGTCCTAAAAGTCACCTAAGAATTGCAGCACCAGAGCAGCAGTGTGAAAGATGTCCACAAAGCAGAAGAAATAGGTTGCTCTTGCTCTTTGGGAAGCAGGCTACCCCCACTTACTGCCTGCTAGTAGTTAACCAGGTTGGGGCTGGCAGATCAGCTTCTGGGCTTGTTGCCATGGAAGATTGAGATGTTTCTTTGAGCAGTGCTGCTCTACCAGGTGTATACACAGGAGGAACTGGCATCTCTTCAGAAAGCAGGGGGGAGATATTTGTGTCCATTGATTTTGCAGAGCACCTTTTCTGCTTCATTTGCTCTGACAGTGCCTTCTAGATGTTCGTGTTCAGTGACTCCTAGACGGAACTAAATGTACCACTTCTCAAGGACAGGACTGAGCCCAGGACCTCTGCCACAGTCCACACACATGCATGGCAGGGCATTAATGATTGCTGCCTGGAACCAATGGCTAAATTTGCCTCAGATAGCAGTAAAGGTTAAAAAAAAGAAAAGGAGTTCCCATCTAGCTGTCTTACACAGATGCTGCTTATAAGCATTAAAATGCTGCCAGTCCTTTCAAGAGCCAAAAAAGAGTAGAAAACCTGCTTGGTGATATTCTAGGTGAGCAAGATAACATAAGAAAAGGCAGAACATTCCCTGATCTTATGAAGCTTTTGGAGAAGAAACATGAGGATGGCATGTAACTATGCGGGCTGGCAGAGGCAGCGGCAACAGAAGCTGCTCCTTAGTAGGCTGGACACTTTAGAGAGCTTCACTGTAATCCTCCTTTCTTCCCACATCTACTCTTGTTTTTACATCCTTATCCAGCTGTAAATAAGAACCTTTAGTTTCACTTCTTCCACTTAAATGAATGAAAAAAATCTTTAGACAAATCCTGATCCCAATCCCACATATGCAAAAGAAGATGAACTTGGTTGACGTTCATGGCACCAGTTGGGACTTACGTTACTGAAATTCGTCAACAGTTAGATCATGTGGCTTAAGTCAAATGTATAAATAACAAAGGAGTTTCCAATGCTTTCTCTGTAAGGTGATTTCATTTGGCCGTCCTTGGAGTCAGTCTTTGCCCTGAGTTCAAAAAGACCTGGATTTCACCCAAATGTGTTCCATCCGCATAAATCTGGCTTAAATGGTATCAGAATAAGCTCTACCAGCTTCTAGTGAACCATGTGAGCATCCCTTAAATTGCAAGTTTAGGGCTTTCAGTACACCTGTCCAGTTCTCTGCTGAGGTTGAACATATTTCACCAGTGATGGGAAAACAAGAGAAGAGAAAAATATTTGCAATTGAAAAAGAAGAAAATGGAAAAGCATTGCTTAGAAAAAAACCCCACATGTCCTTGCATAAATATCCTTTGTCTGTGGGTCAGGGCTAACTTGTACTGTACTCTTTGATGTGGGATTTTATTTTCATACCACTGCAGACACAGACTTTTTCAAAGCAACAACTGTACTATTTACTGCACACCACAGCCATTTTTAGAAAGAATTGCCACAAAATGTAGTTTTAAAAGAACTTTCATGTGAGACCCACAAACCTCTAAGTCTACTTACCGAATAGTACATATTTCTATCAAAAAATAAGCTAGACTTCATTTTTTTCACTTAATAATACCAAGTTATTACACAATTCTTTACCTCAGTAGACATGAATGCTCCATCCTTTTCCTGTATGTTATGGGAGGGAACAAGAGGTTGCTTTGATTCTGCACTCCCTTGTCTTTATGTATTATACTTACCATGCAAAATAGATGCAGGCTACTATCAGGTACTTGAGCAGCTCCCTATGCACAGTTTGCAACTGGTTTGCCCAGACAGCTGCATACGAAGCAATGCATGGGACAATCAGGGCCCCACACTCGGCTGAAGACATACCTGGACTGAAGGCCATACCCCTATAGGATATAAGTCAACATCATTCTATTCTTAATGGAGCCAATTTTCTGTAGATAAGGATGTGGCCATAGGGGTCCTCAAACTGGTAAAGCTGAGAAATTGCAGGTGGAAACTAGAATGGAAAAAGGAGTTTAATGTCCAACTTTTCATTTCATTATACTGAAAATTAATTGTCTCCCTTCATTAAATGTGATTCTAAAAGGTAGAAGACAGCTGATGTAAAATAATAATTGCTGCGTCCCTTTTTTCCTACTCATGAGCATCCCTCTGTCCTGAATGCTGGGCTAGAAATCTTTCTTTCCATAGGAAGTTTTGCGTAAGATGTGCTTACCCAGTCTTGTAGCAAATCTGCCTTAGTCTCTGCATGTGAACAAAATATACTTCTTCTTAGTCTTTGTTTTGGCCATAAAGAGAAAAAGAAATTATGCCTTTAGACACACAACATTCATTTTGACCCTCATCTAACTGGAATCCCTGTTTATTCAATAACCTCATACATGTGCATACAGCTTCTAATGGGTAAATTTATACCACTGCCATATTGAGCAGCACTGCATTACTCGAATGAACAGCAGCTGAAAGGAAAACCAGCGAAAAGGACAACCTTCCACGTCTGCCTGCCTGGGATGCCCAGAACTATAGTTTTTCTAATGTCCTTTTCATGTTGAAGTATGAGCAGGCCACTGAGTGTAAGAAAGTCCCCTAATTTTGCTCTTCAGCGGGAAGTGCGGCATAAGATGTGCTTACCCAGTGTAGCAAAAAAGCCTTAGTCTCTGCATGTGAACAAAATATACTACTTCTTAGTCTTTGTTTTGGCCATAAAGAGAAAAAGAAATTATGCCTTTAGACACACAACATTCATTTTGACCCTCATCTAACTGGAATCCCTGTTTATTCAATAACCTCATACATGTGCATACAGCTTCTAATGGGTAAATTTATACCACTGCCATATTGAGCAGCACTGCATTACTCGGATGAACAGCTATGCCAGTTTACAGCAGCTGAAAGGACAGCCTTTGACGTTGAGCATTTTCCGTGTCTGCCTGCCTGGGATGCCCAGAACTATAGTTTTTCTAATGTCCTTTTCATGTTGAAGTATGAGCAGGCCACTGAGTGTAAGAAAGTCCCCTAATTTTGCTCTTCAGCGCTGTTGTGTCCAAACTAGTGACAAACACAGAGGACTGGAACCAAGTCAGATACCCCCGCCTTTAGCTACTTAGAGCTGTCTCGTAGATAGGCCTTGCAAAGGGTAGAAGGAACTCCAGCATCTTGTCTTCTCTCATCTCATTTTGTGCAGCTGTCCTCAGCACCATTTTTTTTTCAGATAAATACAAGCAAATATATGTGCATATTATCCACAATGCTATTTTATATAACTCAAGATTTACCTGCTATTTATATACTATATATAAGCACAAGGAGAATTTTTTAGCAGAAAATTTAAGATGACAACTGAAAAGCTACTTCTAGGAGAAATACATATTTTCAAAGATGTGAAAGCGCTATCTGCTGAGGAGCAAAGCTCTAAGCAATGTATGTCATTTTCTCGCAGACGCCTTTTCTATTGCACTCCCTCCTCTGCCTTTATTGATGCTACTGCGCTATAAAAAACCAGTGCTCTAGGGTAGACCTTGGAGCCACAGTTTCTACCAACCTCTTCCTTCCTTATTCTCAGTAGCAGAAGCTACTGCAAGGTTACTTTGCAATCAGGAAAAGAAGTTTGTACAATGCCCCAACTCTGCAGCTTTCAACTGTTCCTCATTTTTCCAGATTAGTGCCTTAATTAAGACCAAATGTTTTTTATTTTCTCCCTTATGGTCCCTACTCTGAAACCTGATGCTGGCCATGGACACTGTCCTCTTGTGACCTTTTCTCTTCCTGTTCCTGCTGCTGACTGGCTTTTAAATTGTGAGCAATAGTAAAAGGGTGACGGTTGCACACTTTAGCAGTCTCTGCACACACCTGTGTGGCTGTTTGTTGTGTTTCTGAAGTCGGAACCACTCAGAAATCTACTTTGCTTTTTTCCCCTCTCTACAAGGCAGAAGTGAGGCAGAAGAGAACAGCTTTTTAGCTGGTGGATAAAGCAGTTCATACCATCCACCTGAGTCACTCTCAGTAGAAACTCTTAGTAACAGTGCAGCAGTAATTTATCACATCACATAAAATGTATAAACCAGATTCCTTAAGACCAGCCATTGATTTCAAGGTGATTATTTTTAGGCAGTTATCTTGCAAGTTGGGCCTGCAATTTCACACAAATTATTTTAGCAAATCACATGGATGCCCATGAGGGCAGGAAGAGAGCTCAAAATGTTTAACCCAGAGGAAAGATTTCAGTAAAACAGAACAGGAGAAGTTTTAACTGACTCATTTCAAAGTTAACTTGTAACGATGAAGGGCAAATTTTGCCAATACAGTAAGTCAACAGAGCTGCGCTGAAGACAACAGAGAAAAATTCTATCAGCTAAGAATCTGGCCGACGAACTTTAAGAAAGAAAAAACTAAAGGAAATAAAAAAGGGCTTGGTGCTTCTCTTATGGTGTGAGTAGCCCCAGTTACTGGAACTACACCAATGTAAAATTGGTTTATGTAGCAGAAAAATCAAATCATATGTCAATTGGAATTGCATGACTGATGGCAAACATAAAAATTAAGCATGAAAACCATGGTCAGTGGAGAAACTGTTACAATGTGAAAAAGATGGCAGTAATATCTTGAAGAACATTTGCATGACATTACAAATAAGTTATTTTTTATATCTGCAGGAAAGAAAAGAGAACTTCTAGCACTTTTGTAAATATATTTTATCTTAATACAGACAAACAGCATGTCCTGCCTCTCAAATAAAACCTTGTATCACTAACCTCATTTCTCTATATGAGGTGTAATAGGATTTGTAGAAATCATGCAGATGTGTCCATAACGATTGCAAGTACCAGAAGGTGAATGATGTACAGGAAAGGTAATTGTTTATATTTTTCTGTGCAGGGTTTGTTCACCGTTCCCCTCAGGGACACAGACGTGCAGACAGTATGCACTGAGTGAAATGAGTACCCCTTCCTTTTTGATACCTTTAACATTATTAGAATTAAATCTGTACTTCGCTAAGTGAAATGTTTCAATTTAATCAAACTGTGCTGTCATGACTATACTTACATTAAGAGTTGAAAAGCCCTACTTTGCCCTCAGCCAATCCCTCACATATGAGGTTTTCACGGTTAAATTGTGTCCTGTGTGAGTAATCAAGTACCTATGAACTCTGCTGCTAGGGAAATTGCGCACAAGTCAAAACCCCTAAGAATGAATTGCTAGGAAGAGTGGGGTTCAGGAAAAGAGGAGGAGCTGGCCTCAGTCACCAGGTCCTCCTGATTCTCTTTCTTACCTTGCAACTTACTCGAGTGAAAATCTTAAAGATAAACAAAATCTGCCCCTGTACCGTGAATTTACATTCAAGCGGTGTGCTCCTGCCACCTCCCTTCATTCTTCTAATCGTTCTCCTCTTTATATTTCAAAGGGCAAACACCCATCATCTTAAAATTTTGAATGTGCTTACCATTAATCTAGTCTTGAAATACTCATTTTTTTTCAAGTACCTGTTCAGTATCATCTATCTAGGAACGATAGCATAGATAGGGATAGAAACAGTGATCCAGTTCATCCTTCCTAATTTTATATACCACAGTTAGAATAAGTTTGACCGTGTAAAAGGATTTACATAGTCTAGACTGATGCTAAGAATTAGTGTCCCTCAAAACAGTCTATGGAGCTGTATTCTGTGCAGACAACATAGGGAAAATAATGCTGATGCATGGAATAAGATGTAAGACCTAAAGAACAGCCTCACTGTGTAAGGCTTTCCAAGTGGCAGGAAAAAATGCCCAGCAG
>NW_008824941.1:720530-731732 GCF_000699105.1 Pygoscelis adeliae
CTTCCAGTTCAGAGGATTTTTTTTTTGTAGGATCAGTGGAAAATGTTGTCATCAAAAATGCATGGACTATAAACTGGAAAGCAAGTGGGACAGTTCCAAATGTTAAGGAGGACAGAGGTACACTAGCCAAAGCAGGACCATCGTGAATTTCAACAGTAAAAATCCACAGAGAGGAAGTGATAAACAAGTAAGATTTAGGCCTCCAAGTAATGAGCTCCTCCCAAAAGGAGCAGGTGAACAAATGGCAAAATTGAACGATAAAGGGAGCACAGTTCCATAAAATTGAATATATGGCTAGAAAGATAGTCAAGAGATCATGTAGCCCACCTCTTTACCCACTAATAGGAAAAACTATTTCTAGGTGAATTTTGACGGCTGTCTGTCTCACCTGTTCCTAAAGACCTCCAGCGATGGAAATTTTGTGATTTCCCTACTAATAAACAATCTAATCTAGCTCTCTGCTATTTTACCACTAGCAAGTTTTACCTAACGCTGAAATTAAAAATTTTGCTATAATCTAAGCCTGTGGTTTGGAAAAAAAAAAAAAAGACTTATTTTTTTATGGGACCTTTTATGTATTTGAGAAGAGTTATCGTGTATAGTTCCTTTTCCCTCTATCTTCTCTCTGTGTTGTTTAGGCTGTGCAAGCGTATTTCTCAGACTTTCCTCCCAGGTCGTGTTTCCTACCACTAATTATTCATGCTGGTCTCTGTTGGATTTTTCTGAACTAGTTTCCATGCTTTTTGAAGGGCATTGGTTAAAACTGGGTATGATGCTCCAGCTGATGCCCTAGCAATGCTGAACAGAGCAGGTGAAAACCTTGCTGTGCCTTCTAACTTATGCTCCTGTTTACACAATCCAGTATTGAGTCTGCCTTTTTGAAACAGCATGACTGTGTTGAGTCCTGCTCAGCTTGTGACCCACTGCAACTCCAGACTCTATCTGAAGAGCTGACAGGTAGCCAGGTGCCCCTGCAACCCATATTTGCTCAGGTGATCATTCTTGCCCAAGCGTAGTGCTTTGCACTTGTCCCTATTAATTTTCATTCTGTTTTTTGCAGGTCATTTCTTCAATAAATTTCTTCAAGATAATCTTGAATTCTAAGCCCGTCGTGCAGTCCATCTGCAGTCCCTCCAGCTCCATGTCATCTGCAAACTTATTAAATATATTGCATTATTCAGGTCCTCAGAAAAGACATCAAGCAGAAAATGATCCAGAACAGATCCCTGTGCAAGCCCTCCAGAAATATACCCGTACTGTAACAGAGAACTGCTGATAGGTTTTTTTTCTGGACCCAGTTCTCTAACCAAGGTTTTGTGCCATCCACAAATGGAGTTTATCAGGCAGGTGCAACTGGTCTGAAAGCACTTAACCGTGTCTAAGAATTCCTTTAGCTATTCTCTGTTCTAAGTCCTGCTATCATTAGTCTTAATTGTGCTAGATAGCTGGTTAGAGCTGATCATTTGAGTGAAAACTGATGCAAAATTATCTACTTCAGCCTTCTTGGCTTTATAGCTTTCCTTCATTTTTAAGTAGAAACCATCACTTTCCTTGGATTCACCCTCATTACTGTTGAACTTGTTGGCCTTATGTCTCTTGCTCTTTGCATCTGATTTTGGATCAGAAAAAACAGAATCAGAAAAGACAAAGCACAGATTTTGGTCCTACATGATCAGGCTACTGTTTTTTCAGTGCCCTGAGTAATCTGACTTGGTTTCATTTTACTTCCTTTGGGCATATATTATGAATAATCATAGCTTAACCAGTTTGGTCTCTTTTTACACTGTCTATAGTTTCTCTGATGTGGAATAATGTATACTGCTGTCCTTAGAAACATTTCTCTGAGGAATTTACAGCTGTCTTTAATGCTTATGTTCCCTTAGCTACCTTCTATCTAGTAGTTTATTGAAGCATCTGCACTTCTGTCCATCACCTTTTTTTGCTCTTCTTGATTTCCTTTCCAAGGATCATACACCCTGTGACTCCAAGGTTACTCGTACACATTATCTTTCACCTTCACACTCTCCCATAATTCTTCACTGCTTAGCATCAAATCTAGAAAAGCCCGCTTTCTGACACCTTCCTCCACTTTTTTAAACAACATTGCCAGTAATTCCAGGAACTTGCTGGACATCGGCATTCTGTTGCATTTTTTCACCAATGAATAGCTGATTGTTAAAATCCCTCATTAATATAAAATCCTGTCCTTCGGCTGATTCTGCTTTTAGGACACAAAAAGCCTCAGGTCTTCCTTGTTTGATATTTTGCAATCCCCGCAATCAAAACCCTCATATTCTTTTCCCCTTTTACTGTCTCAGAGATTGTAACTTCCTCCACGTTCTGGATCTCCCAGCACACATATGTACTCCTGAATGCAGAGCAGCATATCTCATTCCGTCTAATCTTGCCTGTCCTTCCTGAGCAAGCTAATGCTTTGTTTATTAATATTCTAGTCATGCCACCACCTCAGCACAATTTGTGAGTATACCGGTGAAAGCAGTACCCATTAATGGGTTAAAAAAATCTTACTGCCATTAAGAAGATGCATTTGTTGGAAAGTCCAAGGACTTAAAAAACTGGAAAAGAATTAGGGGAAGTCTTCTGGGGAAAAAGGAAACTCTCAGAAGCACAGGACAGAGCAGAGAGGGCGCAGCATGACAACAGTTCACACCACTCACCTTGAGGCAGGAGCTAAAATGGGACTGGGTAAGGACTCTGAGAGATCTGAGAAACCACAAGTAGCTGTGCTTATTGGACACTGCAGCAGGGAAAGACAGAAGCATTCACTTGTATAGAGAGAACCAAAAAAATGAAACAAGTATGTTAAAAAAGGAATATTTTCCACTACCTACAAGGATAGAAATCTTTGGAGACGTGGCTTGCGCCAAATATTTTCCTACACTTGATGCATCAGCAGGATTCTGGCAGGTGTCCTTAGGAAAACAGAGCACATGTTTGTGCACATTCTGCACCTCCTCTGGGAGACACTGTTTCTGCAGACGGCTGTTTGGGTTGTGTTTGGCACCCACAGTATTTAAGAGAAAAATACAAGAAAAAAGCAACGATGGTGGTGAGGGTACTGAAGTAATAGGTGACATTTTTACCTGGGGAAAACAACAGAAGAGCGCGACCAGAAGCTCTGAGCATCCAGAGCCAGAGCTTTACCTAAATACCAACAGTAAATACTGTTTAGCAGAAATCATACATCTGGGAGAAACATCAGGCAGGATGCAAATAGGCCACTATGAGTCCATCCCCAACACATTTGCTTCAGTAGATAAGAAAAGTAAAGCCTGAATTCTCCAGCTGTCCCTGGCAGGCAGGGAAGCGCTGGTTGGTCGAGCTGTCCAACCCCAAACCCGCAGGGTGCTCCTGGACAGAGATCTCCTATGACTGTGGCCGCAGTGACTCACGTGTGGCAGCCTGTGGTGGCTTATCAGCAGCTGTGGCAGCTTGCAGAGCAGCTGGATATTATTAGGCAGTGACTTTGGTTGGAGCGCAGTTCTACTCCGGCATATGCAAAGCCAGAGACCAGCAACTTGCACATAACGGGTACGAATAGAAATGGTGTCGCTGCACTCACATAGAGAAGGAGGCTTCAGCCTGAAATCAGGGGTGAAAAATAACTCTGTTCTGTAGAAGGCTGAGGCTGTGTTGGCTGACCATATGCCATTATCTGTAAGGACCTGGTAAACTTCCTGTAAGGATGTGAAACTTATTTTTACAGCTACAGATGTCTGACTTAAAATCAAATGCAAAGCTGGGAAAGATTTATAGCTGCAAATACATTTTCTATACCACAAAAATGCAGAGAGCAAAAACCAGAAGTAAATTTCTCATAGGTCAGTCTGATAAAACAAAACAGCGCAGCCTTGGGCAAAATGATCGCTGGAAGTTCAAGTACATATTAGGCAGAGCACCTCTATACTTTTTTTTACATTCTTCTCTAAGTAATCTCAACTGATCTTTGCTGGTGACAAGGTGCTTGGCTAGGTAGACCTCTGGTCTGGCAGTTATTTTGTTCCTCTGAACTACTTGTGAGAACAGGGTGTACCGAAAGCGGTGAAATCCATGAGCAATGGTGTAGCTGGTACAGCTTATTTCCTTGCCCTGCTAAGATGGAGTTCTTGTTGATTGGAAGTATTTCATTTAAAGGCACCGAGCAGTGATTCCAAAGGCACCACAAAAAAATGTGCTTAAAAGGATACGTGCAAGTCAACCGACGGACTGAAAAATCTGAGAGAAGGGCCAGGGATGTTTTATATTGGCCTTAAATAAACAGTGCCATTGTGGGAAGTTAAATATGGTAGCATCTGCCAAAAATACCATTCAAGCAAAAGAGCCTATGTTGGTAGCAAAAGAAATATCATCCCCTTCTCTCCTCCCCTGGCATGAAGCAGGCATAGGTTTGTTTATGTTGGCTATGTAAACTTTGTTGCTCCAAGAGAATTATTCCCAATTCCTGAAATAGCCTCATTTGAAGATATTAGAATAAAAAAGACGATCCCGTGTAGCAACTTTGTTTCAGTGCAGCTGAGTTTTCTCCATTATCGGGCATTATGCTTAAGCTGACATAGGGATTTGGGTATGTGACTGATGCAGAACTAGGACTGAATCAGTCGTACTTTTCAAGAGTCTTATACAGGCAGCGACCTGTATGAGAAATTTGAGTCCCAGAGCACAGTATAAGCAAAACAAAAAGGTTTACAACCAACCTGAGAATATGAGACCTGTGGAGCACGATTTGTCCCTCAACTGAGTAAACACAGTAGCTGCATTTTACAGCTCTGAATTCAAGAGGTCATTCCTGCCTGAAAAAGTACCAGCATGTGCTTAATGTCCATTGAAAACCACTGTAATCTGAGCCATAGCCAGTCCAGTAGGCAGGTCACGGAGGAAAAATATCTTCAAAACACACAGAGATTTACATGCAGAAAGACAACGCTCGTGTGTCTAGAGAACCACAAAGGGCAGAAAAGGTACAAAGGCTTTGCCTAATGCAACTGCATCTGAATGACTGGGAATCTGCTTCTTGCATAAAGTAAAATTGCACAAACCACAATTTCTTCTCTCTGGGAACTAACAGAGCAGTTGAGCTAACCTCCTACGTGCAGCCAAGTTAGCCATTTTCTGCAAGGAGAACATTACATTTAATCCAGCGGGGAGGTCCCCATTCAGGTCTTTTCCGAATGCTGCCTTCAGTTCAATGTTTAATGATTCAAGCTGCCCTCATACCTTTACGAATATAATGTGAAAGGGCTGGAAAAGAACTATTTGCCTGTAAGATTCATTACCATCAGATAAAATGATGATATTTATGTGGTGTATGATACTGAAGAAAATTAGTCTACTGGGGCGTAGCTTAGCGCTGGCAGGAATCAGGAAAGACACTCTTAATTTCTGGAACTGCTGTGAAAGACTGAAGAAATTTGTTATTTTAGTATCATAATAAACAACATATACATTTAAATTTTATTCCATAAAAGACCATATACTAACATTCAATTGATAAGAACTTTTGTTTCAGGGTTTTTTCCCACAAGCATTTTATTCAGGTCACGCCTTGGAGATGAACAATGAGAACATAAAATTTAAACTTTTACATTAAGTTACTCAAGAACTGAGTAGACTGAGTGCATGTGGAGAAAAATGCAAAGGATCTTCTTTTCTCCATTTAATCATGCTGGTTACATTTTTCTATTGTTCTGACTTGGAGACATGCAGGAAGCAAACAGTATTTATAGCGTAAAGTAAATTTCACTTGCCATCCTTAATGCTTTCAAATGGAAGATGTTGTGAAAATGCCACAGGCTGAGATTTTTATTCATGTAAATATGTATCGTTATGTTTCAAGTGTTTTTCATGCCAGGAGAGTATAAAGAATTGAATTTGACAGTTAATTTCTAATCACCTCCTTTATCATCTATTTCAGTGCAGTAATAAATCCTACTTCACCTCTCCCTTGGACTCTTCATTCTGGTCACTGCGTTTCCATGGCTGTTGTTTTCATACCTCAACCTCCTTTTCTAGGCTTTAATGTGTGCTTCAGGATCCGTCATCAAAACTCCACTGTCTTGCAAAGCCCACAAGCATCTAACATTCAGAAATATTCTATTAAAGAAGGGAAGGAAGTTTATAATTGGATTTTTCTCAATGTCTTTAGTACATTTGGTGATGTATATCCTTTTAGCATGTCATCTTCTGGCATGATTCACATGAGAAAATGGTTAGCAACTAATAAAATAAGCTAGTGAGACCTTATCTGGAACACCGTGTCCAGGAATAGCCCCCTGGGTCAAAGATGACCTGGGAACAAGGGCAGCAGAGAGGTACCGCGATGATGGGAAATGGAAGGCCTACTTTGCATAAGGAGGCCAGAAGAGCTTGACTTATTTAGTGTAGCAAAACAAAAGCTGATATGGAATGTCATTGCTCGCTATAAATACACCAAGAGGTTAAACATCAAGGAAGGAAAAGATCTTTTGAAGATAAAGTACAGTGTTGGTAAGAGAACAAATGGGGATAAACTGCCCATAAATGCATGGCATGGAAACTGAAAGATGTTATCTAGCCAGTTGAGCAATCAACGCTGGAGAGAGCAGACTTCCAATGCAAGTATGGGGGCACAAAATGGGTTATAAGATGGAGTGCAAACAGCTGATGAAAGGCATCGTGTGATGTGGCCTAGGGCTAGCGGGGGACTGGGCTCCGAGACACAGGGGGTCCCTTCCAGCCCTCTGTTCCTTTGTTTTAGTTTTCCTCAAAGGTATTTCAAGATTCTGCATGGTGATGTCTCACAGCTGGTAAAGGATATGGCTCAGAGAAGAAAAAGAAATAAGCAACCTGTCTTAGCTCGCCAGATGTATGTTATTACTTTATTCCCAATTCACAGGAAATGAACAATCATTTAGTACTGACAGGTACATACTGGAACTTACTAACTTTCTTTTAAACCTTAAAATAATGTACTACAGAAGTTTAGCATTAACCTTAAAGTAGACTTCACATTTTTGCCAAGGTTACTGTGATATCTTGTGAAACCTTTTGAGGAAAACAGAAGAAGGAGGCAATGGACAGAAACTGTATGAATTGCTGCCAGCACAGCTGAAATGTTAGCAAGGTTAAAAAAAAACATCACCCAAAGCTCTTCTACTCACAGAGATACCTTAGTGAAAAGTCTCTTGGGAGCTGCAGAAGGTTAGGTGTGTCTGACTTTAATTGGGGTGTAACCCAAATTACCTTCTTAATAGACAATTAGACAACACAAAAGTAAT
Organism: Pygoscelis adeliae; assembly: GCF_000699105.1. Classification (NCBI taxonomy): domain Eukaryota; kingdom Metazoa; phylum Chordata; class Aves; order Sphenisciformes; family Spheniscidae; genus Pygoscelis; species Pygoscelis adeliae. Next base: position 727,805 of record NW_008824941.1, read on the forward strand.
GGTAAAAGCAGCAAGTGTCTCACTGAATCAAAAGACTACAGTTTGTTAACTGCATGAAATGGAGTGGGTTACAGCTATATAAGGGTAGGTTGTTACAGGTCTAAGACAAGGTCAATATGTTTTGCATTTTTTTACTGGGATGATTCAGTTTGGCTTTTTACATAACTTTTTAGTGTTCACCTCTGAAGAGGTGAAGGTTATGTATGATATCAACTAAAGAAAAAGTCAGGCCAATACTTTCTAATGTTGCTAGAGAGTTCAGCATGCCTTTCTTTAAAAACAGAGAAGGCTGGACTCTGAGAAACAGGCAAGTATCCAGCTCCATCAGCAGCCAGTTTGTCTAAAGGAGGAATCTGAATGGTATCTGAAACCCAGCGGGCTACTGCTCAGAGTGCCACCGTCCCACTTGCTCCTTTTCCGCTGAGCAAGTAAATGCCAGAAGTGACATTGGAAAGTCTTGGTTTCCCCACCCAGCTCCTGAACTGGCAAGTCAGGATGGTTTCTAAATGGCAAATAGAAACAGAACCGTTCAGGTTGAAAAGGTCTTCTGGAGGTCACCTTGTCCAACCTGCTCTTCAAAGCAGGGTTAACTTGTCCAGCTGAGATTTGAGTATCTCAAAGGACAAAGTTATCACAACCTCTCTGGGCAACCTGGCCACTGTTCAGCTATTCTCACTGGGATATTTTTCCCCTGTGTCCAATTGGAATTTCCCATTCTGATGTTTGTCTTATCTTTCTGCTGTGCAGCTTCAAGAAGAGTCAGCCCCATCTTCTCTACAACCACTCCTTAGGTAATTGAAAACAACAGTAAGATTTCTCCTTATTCTTCTCTTTCCCAGGCTCAGCAAAGCCAGTTCTTTCAGCCTCACCTTATGTGCCTTGTGTTCAGCCCCTTGAGCATCTTCTTCTGGGCTCTCCACCATTTATCAATGCCTTTCTTGTACCAGGGGACCCCAAACTGGACACGTTATTTCATACAAGATCTCATGAGTGTCAAGGGGAGGAGAATAGTCACGTCCTTTGACCTGCTGGCTTTGCTCTTCCTAATACAGCCCAGTATGCAGATGGACCTTTGATCCACCAGGCACACTACTGACATGTTCAACATGTTGTTCACCAGGACTGCCAGCTCCTTTCCTGGCATCACCAAGCCAGCTGACTCCAGCCCGTTCTGCTGCATGCAGTAATTCAGCCCAGGTGCAGGACCAGCTTTTCCCTTTGTTGAACTTCAAGAGTTTCCTCATGGCCCATTTCTCCAGCTTGTCAAGGTCCTCCTGAATGGCAGCTCTGCCCTCCAGCATATTGACCACTCTCCCCAGTTTGATATCATCTGCAAGTTTCCTGAGAGTGCATTATAGATTATTGTCCAAGTAACTAAGGAAGACATTAAACAGTATCAGCCCCACTGTTAAATCCAGAAAACTACTCAGCTGGTTACCAGTTAGACTGTGAACCATTGGCTGCTATCCTTTGAGCCTGATGATTCAGCCAGTTTACCACACATCTTCAAGTCCAGCCGTCCAGTCCATATCTTCCCATTTTGGCTACGAGGATGCCATGGGATATAATCTTCAAAATCTTGCTAAAATTAAGGTAAATGCCATCCGTTGTACTCCCCTCATGTACACAGCCAATCATCTCATCACAGAAGGCAATCAGGCTGGTTCAGCACAGTTTGCCTTTAAACAATATAATTTCTTTTTCATTCTGAATTTCGTATTTAAGTTCTGAGACTACTTTACCGCCTTTGCCAACACCCTCCCTCCAACACTATTTCACTACATATCACTTCCAGTATATGACTAACATGATCGGTTTTCATTTTGAGGCAGGATCAGCTACCCAAGACTTTCAGATCTCTTTCACCAAGACTCAGAAGCTGTCCTGAAAATCATCCTGATCTTACTTGGCTCATGAATCTGTGCAAAGACCTTTAAAAAGAAGGCTAAGCAGAGGCCCCAGCCCTTCCTTTATTAATTCATTTTAGGTGAGCCAGACTTAAAAGGTACAGGTAGGAAAGCTAACTTCACTTCGTACTTTCCATCTTTGTATTTTTCCCCTGTGTGTACTTACATTTATTTCACTAGAATCTATAAAGTCTATTTTCCTCTTTTTATGTTGTGCTGGGAAGGATATAAATGGACTAGCACCCTTTTTTAAGCTTATGCACATTCTCATTTTCTTTTCAGGATTTTTTCAGGAATATTCACGTGGCTTTGACCAAACTGAAGTTTTGCAAGTAACTGTAAGGCTGAACTACCTGCAGGTAATTTTTAGTACCCTCAGAGGAATGCAGTTAACTTCAACTCATCTCCAGTCTGAGTTGGTGCTTTTTGAAGTAGGTCTTCATGGGGTGAACAGGAAGACTATGAGGGTTTTATTATAGTTGGCTTCCTTTACTGCATTAGCGTTTATATTTTCCCAGTAGAAATCCCCAAATTGAAAATATAGAGGTGTCAGCTAGCACCACTTTAGTTAAGGTTGTGTCAACATTTCCTATAAACGTTGTTTTTCTAGGGTTTATAACTAGACCGTAAAAATGTGCTCGGCACAGAAACTTGGCATAGAAGAGTTCAGCCTGGGAGAGAATTTTCACAATTAAAAAATAAAAAGTCTGTTCAGCTGTTTTTAACTAATATCCATGTAATTAAATGGAAATTAGTTCATTTAAAGATGCATTTTCCTTCAGCATAATTCAAAGCAAGCTTTTATTTAAAAAAATAAATCCATCAAGGGATTATTCCATTAATGTTGTCTTGTTGCACTTCGTAATTTTTAAAAAGTCAAAATTACTGAGCTATTGCACACTAGGAAATAGTGACTACATCTGCAAATACTAGTTTGTATAAAGCTCTTTGCTACACGTAAGGAAATATTTTTAATAGGCGGGGCTAATAGTGCATAATATGAAGGTTGCCCAATATTTCCTATTATAAAACCACATTTTGAGACTTTGTCAAACAGTAACCATTTGGGCTGACATTTTGTATTCCAGGTGTATGCCTAAGGCTGAATTTTTGGAAAAATTTTCGTCAAAACAGTTTAGCAGGTTCTGGGAACAGGAATTGAGAAAACTTTTTGGTTTTTTTCATATTAAAAAAAATGCTAACAAACTGCTTTTTAAAAAGGTCTAATTTCTTGGGGTTTTGTAGCAGTGACTCAAAATGTAGGAGGGGAGGTGAAGTGGTCTTTTCAGTTGTGAAATGCCTGTTGCTGTCTTTATAGAAGTCTTTCATTTAGGTCCAGTTAGAAACTCTTGAAATAACGTCTACTTTGCCCATACTCAGTAGAGACATTTTTATTTTAGCAGCTAAGATCTCCATACATCCCATCTTGAAGGCACATGTGCAGGTTTCTCAGGGCTGCTGGAGTGGAGCAGAAAAGATGCTATTCGTCCACACAGAGTGACTGCACATGCTCTGTCCCCTCACAGCTCCTGCCTGGCACCAAACTAATGTGCACCATCTTCATCACAGGCTGAACATACTCCATCCAAAGTCAAAGTGGATTTCTCCAGTAATGGTTGCTCCAGGTAAAAGTCAGGGATGGGAGCTCTCAGAAACATCCTTGCTGGCATCGAGGCAGTGTAAACAAGGAATTCTTCAGGGCAACTGGAAAGGAGGCAAAAACTTGACTAAAGGAAGAACAGAAATAGATGGTGGGACCAAGAAGTAGAAACTGATTAGGAATGGGAATTCACTGACCAAAGATGGAGGGAGGTGACAGTGGTGGGGTCTGGACTGCTCGGTTAAGAAGACCTGAGAGCCAGGATCCAGGACTGTAGTGGATGTTGTGAGAGAACTGGGCAAGAAACAAATATTCTTTCTTGAGAAGTCCTTTGTTCTCTCTGACATTTCCCTCATGCAACATCACTGTCATCTTGCCCAAGCCTTTCCTTTCAGGTGTCAAAGCCTGTCCCCTGCCCAAA
>NW_008824941.1:731744-734856 GCF_000699105.1 Pygoscelis adeliae
GCTGATCCATGGTCCTGCATTTCGCGTGTGCCCTACCCATCTTATGAACCCTGCTCCATGTGCAGCATCCAAGGGCATGGTGTTGAAAGTAGAGACAACCATACCCCAAATAAGTTGGCTTCACCCCGTACCTGGATGCACCATGTTTAGTATGTAGCACTTAGCAGGCAAGGTTTCCCTTGCTTTCCCTGAGATGGGAGCAGATCCTACTGCCTGAAAGACTTCCCTTCCATTCTAACTGCTGCAGAGGTCTCTTGAAAGAAGTGTCCCTAAAGAAATCTCTCAGCTCTAATCCCAGGTTGAGGGTTAGAGCAGTTCAGATCCAGCTGGCATCCTTGAGACATAGCTTATATCTCCAACGGCCAGGCAAAGCCACAGTTTTAGACACACATCTGAATTTCAGAGAATGAGTTGTGGACTTTGAGTATGGAGCCAAGCACTGCTCCAGACTCTAGCAAGTCCTGAACGGTGACTGGTAGAGCCTGTGTTGGCAATTCCAAGAATCCATCATCTGAATGGTTTTCTCCTTCTCTGTTTTAATACTTTAAAGACACCAAAGCTACATTATGGTGCACGGTTAGTGTCACTTTTTTACATATGCAATTGATGTGACTGAAGTAAAGATGTTCAGCCACCAGTGGGGAAGGGCTGCTCCATGCAGCTGTGAAGAAGAGAGGATGATCTTCTGGGTGGAAACAGCAGATGAGTGCTCACAGGGCAGCCTTCTGTAAAACTCAAGGCGATGCTATGGATAGTCCTAGAGTCCTTGTTCCAGATGAAACACCAAAACTTGGTGTCCTAAATGTCTTTCTTCTGAGCAAATAGCAGAACAATGGCAGAGTGAAAGATCTAAGAGAAGCCCTCTTTGGTGTTGAGCTCCCTGTGTTGGAAATACTGTATATCCCAATTAAATACAGCCAGGCTGTTTGAACTGCTGTGTTTTAGTCAGCAAGCAGTATATCACAGCAACACCTGAGGGTGCTGCTTTGATCACAGCCTGTCAGCATTTCCGTTGTGAACTTTGTTTATTAGAGGTTGACTGCAGAAGATCTCTCCATGCTGAAATTTCAGTGCCAGTCATCAGTTAAGAGAATCAGGAGGACAAAAACTCACATAATAGTGCCGTACTCCTATATGGGATTTTTGTTTTAAAATCTGAGGCTTTTTTCTTTTCTGAAAACTAAAGTTTCTATACCATCTCCAAAGTGCATTAATTCTTACTGCATACTGAAGAAGAGAATCAAACATCTGAATTATTAAGAGAGGTGCTTGAGTGTCTGAAAAACTTCTCATCAAATTTTCATCCATTCATTTTGTACAGTTTTCAGGACACAAACGAAGCATTTCTCATCCTGTCTTCCTGCTGGACTCTAAGGTGGTTAAACCACATCTAACCAGCATGAAAGACAGGGTGGGGGAGAGAAGAGAAAGGAAGTGTCACATCCTCTGTTCTGAATAGCTAACACGCTCGCAGCCATGCTGAGCCGAATGCTTAAACCCTTCATCTGTCTGTTTTAGAGCAGGGGCCTGGGATTGGGTCCTTCTGCTGTGTACCGTGACCAGTGGGTCTCGCTGCCCGGGTCTCTCCCAGGCTGCCCTGCTGAAGCTGCTCCGCTTTGTGTGAGCTGATTAAATATTCAGAGGATGGGAGTGAAAAGGGCTCTGCGGATTGGGGTGGGGGTGCTCATCCAGGAGGCCGGCTCCTAGTCCCCACGCCAATGAATATTTAATCGCTTTGTACAAAGTGGAAGAGTTTCAAAAGGAATCCCTGAAATCTGTGGTTTGGCAGCTCAGGGATTTAACCGAGGAGAGTCTTGGGTCGGAGCCCCTTTTCAGTATTATGCAGAAGAAGGGATTTAGAAGTGAAACCCTGAGAGGTGCTTTGGCCACTGCGGTCTTCTGGACACAGTTTCAGGGTCGGTGTGTGAGAGCTGGCTTAGGTACTCAGCTGAGCAGAAGGAATGATGTCCTTCCCACCCCGAATTAGCCATGCAGCACGTCCCCCACGGGCCGGCGTGGGCAGTGCTGCGATCCCCTCCAGGGGATCCCCTCCCCTTTCCAGCAGGGAAAGCAAGGCACCTGCATTGCACAGGCTGTGGCGGGGAGCTGAAACTTCACCATTGCAATACTGCTACCGCTAAGTCCCTCTGTGACTTTTGCCTTGGGGCTGTCACTTAGCAATGTTGGTTTTCACCTGCCTGACAAGCATTTAGCTATTTCCTTCGACAGCGGTGAGGTTGCATGCTTGCTGCAGGTGAGGCACTGCCTGCTGAGAAGACAGAGTGTGAGTGGGTCTTCTCAGATCAGGATGGAAACAGTGTTGGTCAGGTTGTACTGCTGTATTCTTGGTCTGCGCTTGTCCTTAGGAAAAGAGGAGACTTTAGAGAGCCCAGCATCGTTCATTGCTACAATATTCACGGAAAAATGAAGGAGTCTAATTGTAGATGTTTGGCCTCCTGTTTTGTGATCACAGCAACCTTCCCCGTATATTTTTATAACTGCATAGGAAAAGGTAACTATGTTGTTATAGACTGGATCAATTGTATCTATGCCTGTATCTATATAACCTATAGATACAAGTATACATACAAGTAACATATACATACAAGTGTATACATACATCTGTATCAATAAAACTTTGGTGTTTGCACAGTCTGGAAGCGATCATGCCTGGATATTAACAAAGCTCTCCTCTCCAGCTCCCTGCCAAACATTGCCATAGCTTATCGTATCACTTCAGCAATCAAACAAGAAGTTCATTATGGATGAAACCCCAGCCTGGATTCAGAGAAACGCTTACAGATGTGCTTAACTTTCCATGAGTGAAATTCCACCCCTATTTAGTAACACACTTGATTTCGGCAAGCTCAACCAGGACTCCCATCCCTGGACATGCTAGTCCTTCTCTGAAGCAGCCTGGGCACATCAGTATTGCTTACAGGTTATTGGTTTTTTATGGGAGCTTGATGAAAAGTGGACTAGTTATTCCGTGTCAAGATTTTGCGCTGTGGGAGACAGAAGCAGCAAGGACTGAATAAAGGACCCCAAAGGGGCTCCCTCCGTCCTGCCGCCAGAGCCCGCAGCGCCCTGCCCTGCCCTGCCCTGCCCTGCC
>NW_008824941.1:735341-739914 GCF_000699105.1 Pygoscelis adeliae
CACAAGCCACGCGGCTGGCGATAAAAGGGAGCGGGCGCGGGAGCGGCCCCGCGGAGGCCCCTCAGGAACAATGGCAATCCTTTCGGGAGCCAGCGACGGAAGGCCGGACAAAGGCGCACGCTGCCCCCAAACTCCAGCTGCTGCCTCAGCACAAAACAGGGGGGTGCAAATTTGGTTTCTTTCACCTAAATCCTCTTAGGCGGTGCGAATGCGGAGAGCGGGTGCTTATCCTCGTGCATCACGCTCCCTCCCTTCGCCACCAGTGTGCGCAGCCTTGAGGGCCAGGCGACAATTTATTGCGGGATTATTTGACTTTATAGGAAAAAGGCGCTTTCTGTGGTGGGAGTGGAACGGGGAAACAGGCAGCGGAGGAGCATGGAGAGTATCGTCCCGAGAAACCGTGCCTGCCCTGTGCTGTTTTGCCTGAAGAGGCTGAACTTTTCATGTTCTGAAAAGCCAGATGAGCAGCACAAGTCATTAGTCACCCAGGTATTTACAGTGTTTTTCCTATTTCCTTTCTCCCATGGCCTCTGTGGTCAGCAGTATAAAATTCCTAGGCACTCCCACCTAAACACAAGTTTCCTGTTTATGCTCTCAGCGGCTTTTATGTTTAGCTGTTAAAACCCGTTGTCTAAAGTACCATAAAACAATATGAACAGAGACTGCAGGTGAGCAAGGCGGGTGAAAAAAAAAGCAAAGCCACGACCAGGCTGCGCGGAGGTTGGTCTGGATGGGGAAGCGGGGCCGGGGGGAACAAAGGAACAAAGATCGCGGGCAGCCAGCCTGCTGCCCGAGTGCTGCCGGACGCGCCGGCACCGCTGCCTTTCTGCCACGGCAACCTCGGCCGAAGAGCTGGGGTGACTGAGCTTCCTCATCTCAAATCAGCTGAAAGCACCTGATATTAAAAATTAAATGTGTCGATGGCTAGTATAAGTTAATTGAGGTTTGTGGTATTAAATGATGTAGGGTTATGACACTTTTTTAAAAGATTTTCATTACAGTAACCACTCATGCTGCTCCTGTTTGGTCTCTGTCAGCGTTTACACTACATAAGTTCCTCTTTTAATGTTGGTAACGTCTGCTTCAGCCTGAAACCTAGGATAAAAGTTGTTGGCCAGAGCAACGCTGAGACTCTCCAGAGCTGCAGGACGGGAGAAGCCCCAGCTGATCGTCAAACTTACCCCTGGAGCCAGCGCAAATTCCTGCTCTGCCGCAGGCTTTCGTACGCCTTGGTCAGACTGCACGAACATTTTCAAGTCATGCTGACATCAGGAACATCCAATTTAAGACATTTTGTTGTGATCGCATGAGGTCAAAATTGCTGAAGACGCAAAACTTGGTAGTGGTCACGCTACAGATTTAGATAGCCCTTCCCAGAGCCTTTAGGTAACTTTATACCTATATAACAAGGTGATATTATACATTGATCAACTCATTTTAATCCCCCCCCTCAAATATGCCAACTGTTCAATATAACATTCTCATTGGCTTTTATTACCATAAAAATAAAAATGAATAATCATAAAAATAAAAAATAAACCTTAACCTACCACAAAATTCATAATTAAAACAAACATGATTTCTGTGACAAACTTTCATTCACAACAGTGTGATGTAAAGGCCTTTGTCAATATTGTCTTTGAATTTTTTGGTTGATTTGGTTTAGCCAGACACTTACAGCTATTTAAACATAGTTTTGTGTATTTAATTATATCATACATGATGTCATTTTTTACTACAGACACTGTTGACATTTATTTCAGCCAGTAATTAGTAAAGAATAATTAAGCTTTCACTACTATAACTGCTTTTCAGGATCTTTGTATCCTGTAGAACAAGATACAGCAGCAGCAGCGAAGTTTATGTTTCAGATATTAAGATTTACTTGCTTTTGGGTTATACATCAGTAATCTTACAGAGTTTCTGTATACAAAGGAAGGACTGGGACAAAACAACATGTTACAGAACCTATGTGTTCTCTCACAGAGATTAGCATAAGTGAAGAATAGATCCACTGTGTCGAAAATCACAACATACACAGGGAGACTATATTATGTGTACATATACATAAATAAATACTTATTATCTATATATGACAGATATTAATATAAATATTTTCAGGGAGACTGAAAGGTTTCTAAAATGTGTAGCAGGGCTTTATATACAATATATGTAGAATCTTTTAGATGGCTCTGTTTGTACTGATAAGTCTCTCATGAGTGATCTGTCGTTTCATGAACATTTTTCTAAACACAGTTATTGGCCATAGATGACCTTATTCCCAAATATCATTAGATTTTCTGTGTATGATGCACAGTGGAGCAGTGGCCACAGTTCCTTTGTTCCTGTTGAAGGTTTGATTTTTTATTATTCTAAGCCTAAAATTCAGGCCCCTCAGCAGCTGCCCCATGGGAATGACGTGCTACGTGAAGCGTGGCATGGACTGAATATGCATTTGTACATGGAGTGCACCAGTTGGGTCCCGGAGCATGTCTTCAAGCATGTGTTTCATCTGAAAGGCATCGGGTTCACCTCTTCCAGATTCACTCCACAAGTCAAAAGGAAGCACAGTAAGTGGGGACAACTGGGAGACTGGCTTTGGAAGATGGTTACTGGTCCGAACTAAGACGCTGATGTAGATGCACCAAGGTGTTCAAGTTTGGACCTTACTGTCACGGTTCCTTTGGATCCTCCATTCAAGTGCACAGGCTTCACAACAGTGTGTTTCCAAACCTTGTCTTTTGATAACCTCTTCATAGACCTGATTAAATGAGCTCCTTCCCTGTCTTCCCTGCAGCAGTTTGAATGTAGTCCTCCTGGTCCCCAGCTGACATCACTCTCTCCCACTGCAGAGAGAGGAAAAAAATCTATTTGAAAGCACTTCTCTCTGGTCTGGCCACCAATGGAAAATGAACACAGTCTGCAGAACAAGCTAATTTGTAGATGTGATGAACCATTACAATAAGAGAGAGGGGAAAAAAAAAAAAAGATGGGAAATCTTTGAAAAAGCCAACCACAAGGAAATACTTTAATGTAGTCTTGATTCAGCAAATCACTTTGGTTTCATGCTCAACATCCCAGCGAAGCCATCAGCACCTGGACTCTGTGTAGGCAGAAGGTAGACAGGGAAATGACTCATGGTGGCAAGAATACAGACGGGAAGCCACTGAGCATCAGCTGTGGGAACCTTTGAAGGGAAAAGAAAGTGTCTCAGCTCACGGAAGGTTACAAACCTTCAGGCTTGTTGCAATGTGCACATCCGACCGGTAGCACCATTCTAAGAGCAACTGAGAAAGTAGGAGGGGAAAAGACTACTTTAAAAAAAGAGATCAGAAACCTACGTTTAATTCTACAAGCAATAAAGCTTTTGCCTGTACCCAGGCAAAAGCAGAGCTGGCAGAGCGTGATCTTTTCCTTGCTGCTAGTTCTCAAGTGAAAGCAAACAGGGGTTTCTAGCAGAGTGCATTTTGTTTCCTCTACAAGTTACAGGGCTGCTATGTAGCGAGTGGGGACCCTTCTTGTGGCCATCTTCCACCATTAACAGCAACAATATATGAGTATGTCCTTCAGTTCTCAGTCTCTTAGAAGGTATGACCTTCCCGTTCTCCTGTCACAGAAGTTCTAGCGCCGATAAAAATATAAAACAGGCGTAACAAATCTGTTGTTTCTTTGTCAGGTCAATCAAAAGCTGTGCTCATGAAAGCCGGAGGGCTCTTAGCAACCCCGAGGGAGCCGGGCAGTGTCCAGGCTGGCAGCGCAGAGGGGTGAATGGGGCCAGAGGAAGAAAGACTGCATGGGCTTGCTTCTTGAGTGCTTGCACCAGTGGCAGTGCTGGTGATCCTGTTCCCTGGGGTGGTGCTGCCACTGCCTTCGGTGACTCCTGCAGGTAGGGCCGTATCCGCCAAGCTGCGGCTCCAGAGCAGAATTATCTCAGGTGACTTGAGGCTGCCCCGGCAGCATCCCACCTGGGTGATGGTGTCCCTACTGTGGCCGTGCTCCCCACCTGTGCCACCCGCATTTCTAGGAACACCTCCTACCGGTCACTGCACTGTGAGGGGCTGCGCTGCTCCGTGCAGTGGGCAGGGTAGAGGGAGAGCAGCATCTTCTCTCTAGCCCATATTCCCTGTTGGCCTAGAGGTTCACCCCAGGTGAGAGGTTTGTGTGGGTAGGCAGGAAGGAGGTGAGGGGCAACCCTTAAGAAGCAGCCCAGATAATGCTGCAGTCGAGACAGCCCCTGCACCCACGGAGGGGAAGCCGTCTCCCCCGTGGCCAGGCACCTTTATAAAGAGAGCATTCGTCTGCTTCCTCCCTGCGCTGCATGATAATCCACAGCAGCTCAAGAGATTTCCTCTCTCTTCTCTCGCTCACCACAGAGTTGCTCCTCACAGCACCACAGCTGGAAATTGAACTTTAAAAGAAAAACATTGTTTTGTGTTCCACTGACATTCAAAAATGGAATACCAACATGAGTCTGGACACAAATCTGATCTTCCCTGGAGATGGGCTGGGCCCATTTTTAACTGCAAAACATAAAATGAGTAAATATGTGTTCCCTACATCATGTAGACATACT
>NW_008824941.1:739951-741637 GCF_000699105.1 Pygoscelis adeliae
CTGCCTGAATTTCACACATCTCTTATTAAAGAGGAAAACAGAAGTTCCACTATTTGCTGTGATTATGGCTATTATTTTTGCATTTTGACTCAACCAATATCACGGGTGGTCCAGCTCATACATGAAGCTTGACTTGTTCTACCCCTGAGCTACAGCTGGGTGGATCTTCTGTAATGAGACGTGAAGCCAGGTGGACACAGATATGTATCCCAGGCCAAGTTTGACGCAAGTTTGCAGAGAGTCACAAGCCTTTCAGCAGATGTGGACCGATTTCTGCTTCCAGGTGGGAGTCAGACAAAACTCTGGCTTTGTCTGTTTTTCTGAAAATCCTAAAACAAAGCACAGCTCAGCAGTTTGAGAGAAGTTTGGCTCTGTCCTTATGAATTTGATAGGGAACAAATCCATGCAAACCAAAACTGCACAAAATAGCTTCAGGAACCCCTGAAGCTAGGACTGCTGAGATTAATTTACTGTCCCGGATTACTTCCTTGGTGTAACTACACAGTGATTTCTGTCGGCCGGTTCCCATGAAGCCAATAGGAGTTTTGTAACACGTTCCATTGCTACAGTCACTTTCCATTATCCATGGGTGGCTTCTCCGTTGGCAGATAAGCTGCATCCCGGGCCTGAGCCAGCTGAGCCAGCTCCGTGCACCTCAGCCGAGCCAGGGCTCTTCGCTCAGCCCTGGTCCCACACGCCTCTGGGTGACCACAGAGTAGACGCTGGAGCTGGCTGCTCCGATCTGCTGTGAAGTTGGGAGAAACTTTCAGAGGATTGGGAAGGGGGAAGGGAGGGTGACAGAAGGCAGTTACAGGGCTGAGAACAAATAGTTATAAGACTTTGAAAAACAGTTAGATGTGAAATGTGTACGTTGAGAATTCAACCTTCACTCAATTCACTATTGGCTGCATTTTTTTAACTGGAAGGAAAAGATCTCTTTGGTGCAAATTCTTCTTGGTGCTTGTGAGCCCCAAGGCACAGGGGAGGTATTGCAGAGCTGTACCTCCCTGTGGGCACCAGCCAGCCTCATCCTGCCTGGGGGAGGATGCTGCCTGCTCTCATGCCCATAGGCAAACACTGCAACACTCCTCCACCCGTTGCTGGGTATTGGCAGGGCACAGCCATGGACTCCACCCCTGCGTGGTCCTTGTCTGCAGCCCACCCTTCCAGGAAGCGTTCAGCCACTGGTACTGCCAGTACAGCTCCATGTACAGCCTCAGCCAATTTTCTCTACTTCTGCCAGAGCTCACCACCCAGATCTGCTGGCCTGGGATTTTGGCTGTCTTGCATGTTGCCTAATTTACACAAATGCAGCAACCTCAGGTCTGAGCTACCACTTGCAGTTCAGGCACCCCCAGAGTAAAGAATTGATCCAACAGGGATGAACCTTGCTCAAATGAACAATTTCTACTTAGTCTCTTTCTGGTGAGGAGTGGAGGGAGAAAATGAAATGCAAAAAAACATCTGTTGCCCAAGTTCACGCTGATGCTAAACAGCTCTAATGTATACAGTCCTGCCCTTCTAGAGGACACCACATACACTACATATATACATTTACATACACACAGCCACATGTTGCATGGCAAGTTATCTGTGGGATGGTGTCTTGGAGCTCTATCAAGTCAAGGAGGAATGCAACTACACAAATTTTGGGGGAAATTCAGAGAAGAGGTTTTATTGTTAGCT
>NW_008824941.1:741681-765371 GCF_000699105.1 Pygoscelis adeliae
TTGGAGTGTATGCAGTGAAGGTTAAAAAAATAGTAGAAAAAAAGAGGAGCTCAACCTGTCAAAAGCATCTAAAATAGGTCCCTTTAATCAACAGTATTTTTATTTCCAAGCAATGAAACTGGTGTTCATGGAGCTCTGCACCTCCTAGCCTGAAGTCCCCTTGTTTTCAGAGAGTTTGTGTGGCAAGGGAGCTGTCTGTAGCAGCACATCTTTCGTGACCGTCACAAGCAGCCTTACCCCAGTCCCCCAACAATAACTGTAATCTTTTCTTCCCTCTGGACTTTTATATCACACAAGATTTCCCAAAGGTGCGTAATTGCTCTAAAAAACATCAACCCCCTGCTAGGCAGTTTTCAAATGAGATGGACACACAAAGTTGCCTGGGCTGGGACACCTTCTCTCGTGCTGTATTTCATTGAGCATACAGAAGCCCTGAATTGTTCCCCACTGAATTCAGAGCTGAAACGCCAGGTCTGCATAGAGGTCCATTTTAGGGCCTGATCTGGCACTTTCTGTCTCTCAGTGATGGACAGCTGCTGACACCGGCTCCTTCTCAAACCCAACTGCGTGATGAAAAAGAAAGTCCACTCCAGTTAGTTCAGAACAGAAAGAACGAAAGTGCCCTTAGCAGTGATCTGCAGATACCTTTGGCTCCTCCAGGTGCCACTGAAAGCAGCTCTCTCCTTCCAACACTATGCAGTTTCGTACCCTCAGGGCTGTCACTCTAGAGCTGTGTGGGGGCCAGAGGAAGGGCTGGGACATGCCCTACACTCAGGCATCCATTGGTAGGCGTGAGCCTCACGAGGGCTTTCTCTGGTCAGTGCTCCAGGCTTCACTCCACAAAGTTGCAAGAAACTTCTGTAGAAATTCTGAAATTACCCGTGAGGAACATGTTCCTGATCAAAAATACCCAGGAGAAGACAGAGGGTGGTGGCTTGGGGCTCTGTAGCGATTTCACCAGCAGGTCCTGAGAGCATGTTCTGCAAAGTGCTATTGAGCTACATTGCTCTTCTGCTTTCTGTGCGGGGACGCGGGGACACCAAATCCTAAGAACAAGGGTGAGCCAAAGGTGTCCCCAAATCACAACAGCAAACATCATCCTAACAAAACTACTCCAAATTGAATGGTCACGCAACAGAAAGCTGTAAATCTTGAGTAACTTCACATGGCTGAAAGTGTATGACTGATGTCAGATTTTTTTGAACAGAAAGACTTAAATCACCTCGAGATGAAAACTGCATTAAGGATCAGAGAACAGTCAGAATCCCTGTTCCCTCCTCCCAAACAGGTCTCTCCTAGATATATGGCTCCGAAAGTATCAAGAGCAAGAGGCTGCACGAGTAACAATCAGCTCAAGGCATGGGGGATGAGAGGAAAAAGAGCCTCAGACACAGATACTGCTGGAGATCTGGCAGTGTCTCGTATCAAGCAGAGTGAAAATTTCAGACATCAGCAGTTTGGTCTAAACCCACTGTTTTGCATGTAGGTTTTACAAACCCAAGCTTGTACAACAGATGTCACAAAACGTCCCCAGACGTGTCTAAGAGACAATTCACAGGCAGCTCCCTCCTTCCTACACATTTTATGGATTTAATCCATAATCCAAGAGTTTGATCTCAGGCATGTAAATGTTTGAACTAAATGCTTGATTTGGACCTGGCTCCCCATCCTGTCTTATTTCTGCTTGGGTTTGTTGGGAATACAAACCTTCAGACTGTGGATGTGTCATCTATTTTGTTTCTGCTGACTTTGGCATGTGAACATATCCTGCTTGTAAAGACGACAAGACCGGCCCCCGCTGTGGCCAGCTGGATGTATCTCATAAGGGACTACCTCCTGTTGAAGTAAATTGTTTTTTTTCTCGAACAGAAGCCAGGAGACTTCTACAATAAATGGCCCTAAATATTGGAATGCCTGAAATCTCATAGAAAACAGGTTGTCAGAGCACTACATGTTAGGTCTGGGGAACGGTGGCCTACTGAATGAGTCCTCCCTAATTATGGAGGACCCAGAACTTTGTACTGCAGGTTCATACTAACTGTTAGTGATAAATTTGACAAAACCCACAAAAAGTAAATAAAATAAAATAAACTGTCTGCTATTTTGTAGGCATGGATCTGCTGCAAGGTGATGAATCTGCATAGATGCCTTGCAGAATAAAGAGCACACCAGAAGCCGGAGAACAGTTGCTTTGGTAAATGATACCTACATCTGAGCAGTCCTGCACAAACCCTATGTGCCCAGAGATTGCAATGGCCATACTGAATAAATTTATTAGCGTTATTTCTAAATGCACAGTTATTGTTTTATCTTAACAAAACCCACTGTTGTGCATTCCACTCTTGGGTGTTTGATACATCTGCCCATAAGGACTGTGTCTCTACATTTCAGGGCAAACACAGCCCTGCTCTGAATGAGGTTTTGGGGAGGCAGTAGTGTGGTCATTTCACGTGATAAGGGGGGACAGGACACTCCAACCAAGGATGTGGGGAGAAGTGAGAAAAGGCTGAAGCTCCGACACAGTTGTGTACTGCTGATTCTCAAAAGACTCATATTCACAGAGGGAACCTGCGTGATCATCTCAGGGGGGTGCCCATGTGCTGTAACCCAGCTGGCGAGTACTGCCCAAAAACCCACAGAGGTACGTGGGGCAGGAGCAGCTATCCAGCTGTGCATCCCTGACCACGTCACACCTCTAGTTAGGCCTGTCCTATATGAATTTATGGGGCACTGAAAGCGGAGAAAGCTGTTCTGCCTTAGTGTGACTTCCAGGAGTCTGGAAAGGGAGCTAGTGTAGGTACTATAGCATAGATCTACACCATAGCTCACCGTGCCTTAAGCTCCTCGAGTCGAAAGCAGTATAGCCACCCATGAAATCAACAGAGCAGTCAATACTTTCACATGTTCTCCTCTTTTAATTTTTTGTGCTAGATACAAAATGTACTTGGCCCCCGAGGGTAATGGCCTGGAGAAGAGGCAGATGCTTAAGCCCATGTGCATGTCAACCCCATCATCATTCTGTTACATGGTGGCTACATTGCCAGTTAGCAGATCACAAGGAAGGTCTGAGACAGTACAAAGGATCCAGATGAAATTTTACTTACCACATATTTGAATAATTATTTCTACAGCAACATGATTCACTTTTCATTCTTCGTAAATTTCTCCATGATGTACTCCTAGGAGTCCACTAGCTGTTCCAAAAGCTGTTGTATCCTCTTTTTAATGAGTATCTGATGCATCCTTGTAATTTGGACCAGCTTATTCAAGTTCAGGCTGCTGCAACCCAACTGTTAGAAATATGTTCTACATTTATTTGGAAAGCAAATGACACTGAAATCAAAAGCACAAAAAGAACTGGACCCAGTGGTCCAGTGCTGTATTTAGAATAAGATGCTATTCAACCTAAAAGCAGCCGAACAGAAACCTAAATGTTTTTGTTTGATGTTAGGTGAGAAGGTACCTGCCAGAGTTGCACATGTTTCAACGTGTGCCAATACACTGAATTAGCCCCACCACTTTCTAATCTGCTAGATCCCACCTCCTCTTTGTCCTCTCATTTCCTCTCCCTGGAGTGGAGGGGGTCAGTCCTATGGACTGGGATCCTGGAAGCCCAGACACATCTGAAAACAAACAAGCCTTTTTTATCTGCCATTTTGCTTCTAAATTCCCCTTCTGCATTGAAGACCCACTGTGAATACAGACATATGTTTTTAAAGAGACACAGTTTTGTCTTGCTGATCGCAATGTAATTAGAAAGCTATTTGGCACATACAGGAACTTCTGTACTACTTTGGCACTATCCCATCCTGCTACTGGCAGCATTGGTTTTGCTCCCCGTTGGCGATTCTCCTAGATGTCTTACAGCTCCTGGAAACATCAGCCATGCCTATTCAGGGAATAAGTCTGGCAGGATGCTGACACCTTGTGCAGTACATCCAGCAGCAATGTGGCTGTGTGATGTTGGCTCATTATCAGACTCCACAACTGTACCTTCTGATTGGGGTATGGCATTATAGAAACTGGTGCATGGTTTGCATTATGAAAACCAGCATGACATTTCCCATTGACTCAGCTTCAATTACAGGGTTTTATCTGAGTTATGCTTCAAAATGGGGTCCTATGTCAATTCCTCATTAGCTTTTTGCTGAAGAACTTAAGGAGAAAGCAAGCATTTTCCCCTTGGTCCTCACTTGCTTTAATAGGAAAGGACACATCTAGCTCCGGCGTTACGATGTTTCAGATTTCAGAGGTCTCAGATATCCTTGTTGATGATCCATGGGGACATGAGTCCCCCTAATCTAACACACTGTCTCCAGCATTCTCCTGTCGCTTACACCAGTAATGAAAAAACGTGTATTGCTGGTTCCTATGTGGCAATTCTGGAAGAGAAGAGTGCATAATCTTTACACAAGAATGTTCTTATCATGATTACTTGGCCAATGACTACTTTCCTCCCGCTATTTGGATATTTTAGCTGTCCCACTAAATCAGAAACTCCATGCCCTCCAAGTGAACACACATTCAAAACATGAAATAATCCAGCATGGTGAAGCCTTCGCCTGCTCTTCTGCAGGACTGAGCCCTCCTTTTTGGGGCTATGGATCTTCGTTCTCAGCGATCCTTTGAAATCCAGTCTCCCTTGTTGTTAGCTGGGTTATTTGAGCTTCTTCTAGAGCCTTTTCACTACCTTCTTCAGAGAATTTTAGAATAGGGAGATGTAGGGCTACTTTCTCTTTCCTAGTGCTTCTCTCCATTTTCTCAGTCTCTCCTTGGTGTGAGTGGCTATTAGTACCTCCTCACGCCTGTTGAAATGCTCCTTGCAACTCCCGTCAGCTCCAGGAGATATTCTCAGTATTGCTGACACCAGCCACTCATGTATCATGACCTATCAAACCAAACATGTGCAGATTGCATTAGTTTTTTTCTTTTTTGCTTTTTTGAAACTTCAGGAGTCAGATTTTCAAGTTTGTTTCTGTAGGTATGAAAGCAAAAAATTCACTTCCTTCTTTTGATGAAAACTTTGATTTTTCACACAGTATTACCACCACTGGGAAAGGCCACAACAAACACTGGGATGGGGTTCATAATAAATGAGGAGGGTCGCACAGCAGAGTATACCTCTTAGTGCCTCCCCCCACCTTGAATTGAACCCAACCCACTACGCCAGGCCAGGCCTGTGCTGCCTCCAAGGGAAAACATTTTTGCTCTTAACATCATTTGCAGCCACTGTAACTAGTGCAGCTGCACACATCACTTGTATAAAAGGCTGGTGCTTTCCTAATCCTGCAGAATCCAGTAAAAACTTTCATTGGTGAATTCTACAGGTTTGTTCTACCCTACTTATTCATGGTTCTCTTTATCTTCTTTAAACATGTCGCCTTGTAAATGCAAGCGTCCCCTTTTCCTTGTTTTCTGGGACAGGCAGAACAAGAGCGTCTGACTGGCAGAGATGTTGATCCTCTGTGCTCATGAAAATGTGGGAGGAATTAGGTCCTTCCTGCAGATTTGACTGCATTCTCCAGAACCTAAGCTTTCATTTAAAAAGCTAATGAAGTGTTTAGCCTTTCTGGTTGCAAAGATAACCATGCTTCAGTTTGCATTTTGCAGAGGTTATCTTGTTGTGTCAAAGCCAGAGAAATTGCAACTAAACCACGGAGTTACGAGCTTCCTCTATTTATCTTAAAAGGGAGCTAACTGTAAGACGATACGTCAGGGATGTTGGTGCACCACAGACCTGGAGACAGAGAAAAACTTTGCTGAAGAGAGGCCGTCTGAGTGGTTGATCCAGCCTGGATGGGGGTTCCCGTGTGGTTCTGCCATCTCCTGCCTCCTCTCCACTCCTTACTGCTCACTGGCATTGCTCTCCTCTAACTTCATCCCTCAGCCCTTCCTTGCATGGTTCCTTCATGAGTCCTGACTGACACTGTTTCGCTTTTCCATATGGGTTTATGAACCCAGACCATAAGTATGACAATAATTAATAAATATGAGAGGCAAGATAGGCCATGATCCTGGTTGGAAAATGACAGAGAGGGAAACTTTGGCAAAAGCAATTGGAAATATCCTGAAAAGGAGCAACAGGACCAATGCTAATGAAGAGTCTGAGTGCTCAGACACCCCTTATGCCAACCCAAATCTTTCCAGGCTCCAAACTTCTGGTGCATTGCCAGAGGGACTGGCCGGCTCCTAGATGCAAGTGACCAACTTCATCATCCACAGCCCGTCTGCTCACTTGGGAAAAATGAATTATTCAAATATCCTTTTATCAAGTTCACATTTTACATGTGGCATCTAAAGTCACATGCAGTAATGATGTTGATGAGCCACCCCTCTGTGTGCACATGTGGCTACACGTGCAGCCACATCTGCTTACCAGGGTAGGTATGTTCTTATTCTCTTCTTAATGCATCCCCCCACTTCAGCATCTCAGGCACATTTTTTTGCTTGTGCTGCTTAGTATCTTCACTGAGCTGTTCACAATAATGCTCAGTTCTTTTCCCTAGAGATTACAGTTAATTCAGAAGCCATCAGTGTGTCAGAGTAGTTTAAATTATTTCTTTCAAATGCATTACCTTTTAGTTCAAGTTCATCTGCCATCATGTTAGGACAACCACTGGTGGTATTAGAGTTGTCTGGTGTTTCAAACAATTCTTTGCAGCTTTTCCTTTCTGATCAAGCTTTTATCAGCAGCATATTTTGACATGTCATTGTTCACCTAATTCTTAGTGTTATTAGGAAATGCAGTACTTAGCGAATCCACTGAAACGATGATCACAGTCTTAAGACATAGGAAATAATTCTAAAAATCTCTAAAAAACCTAATGGGTACATTCCTCATCTGAAAGTCCGTATTTGTCTCCTATCTGTTGTAAACACATCCCCATAGGAACTGAAGGAAATCAGTGTAACATATGTACAACATAGTCACCCGCACATGGATAGATAAAAAAATGGCCCTTATAGACATCCTTAGGGCGCTTCACTCTTAATATTTTTCAACCTCAGGCTTCAGACATTTATTCCCACTGCCAGCTTGTCTCTTCAGCAGTTGTTAATCCAGGATGAGATTTTACCTCACCTTCTTGTTAGCGGACTTCTTTCATCGTCTCATGGGCAGAATCCTACTGAATGCTTTTCAACGCTCTAAATAAATTATATCCATCATCTTGCCTTAATGTACTATTTTTTTAACTCAGAGAATTCTAGGAGTTTAGGAGAAGCGTAATTTACTTCTACGTACGTCACACCAATATGTCCTTATCAAATTATAAAGATTCTTGTGCTTTATCACTCTAATGATTTTCTCAATTTTCTACACGCTGAAGTATTTGACTCAAAAATTATCCTTAGCTCCTCTTTTAAATGTGGGCTCCATATTGAGTGCTGCTACTTGTATTTGTGCCTCAGCTTCTGCTTCGTGTGAGGGAAAATTCTGTAAGCTTTTTAAACATAAACTACCTTCAGATATTACAGTAACCTGGTCAGGTCTTGGAATTGACTGCAGTGGAGAAAGCAGCATAGCTTGAAATGAGAACTTTTAACAATTTTCTTTTAAAAGATCATTTACAGATAGCTATTGTACTACAAATGTCCTGCACAGTTTTAACAAATCTTGTTATAATAATTTACCGGGTGTTATGCACAAGCTGCTGTGGCACAGTCGTTTTTGTGAACGGCTTTATTGGGAATATTATTGCAAACTGAGGAAAACAAAAGCTCTGTGGGAACTTTAAGTCTACCAGCTAGATTACAGTACTTAGCTATGAGGACTATTATTAACCCAGTTACAGAAAAAGTTACCTGAATAATGAATGAGCTATTACTGCATGCTGTAGGCTGTGAGATTTAAAAAGAAAAGCTGAAAGTGTTCACTCAGAGCAGTGGAGGAAAAATAAGGAAAAAGGAAGTCTGGCATTTTCTTTTGTCAAACATTTAATTTGTCTTTTAGGTTAGTTTCAGAAAGGTATTGATCAACATCTGGGGATAGTGATCATCTTCCCAAAGGCTATGATGAAAACCAGTCCGTGTGAGAAACTACACCTTTGAGAGGCTGGAATATAAATTAGCCCTCGGACACAAAACTCCTAATTTTTTCTTCCCTGCAGAAATGGACCCTCTGCTCTCTCCCTTGCTTTTATCCCACACAACACAAAACAATTTTTTATCAAAACTCCGGGAATGCCACAGTCAGGCAGTGCCAAGGCAATCATAGAATAGACTCAGAATCATAGAATCATTTAGGTTGGAAAAGACCCTTAAGATCATTGAGTCCAACCGTTAACCTAGCACTGCCAAGTCCACCACTAAACCATGTCCCTAAGCGCCTCATCTACACGTCTTTTAAATACCTCCAGGGATGGTGACTCAACCACTTCCCTGGGCAGCCTCTTCCAATGTTTAACCACTCTTTCAGTAAAGATATTTTTCCTCACGTCCAATCTAAACCTCCCCTGGCGCAACTTGAGGCCATTTCCTCTCGTCCTTTCGCCAGTTACTTGGGAGAAGAGACCGACACCCACCTCGCTACAGCCTCCTTTCAGGTAGTTGTAGAGTGCGATAAGGTGTCCCCTCAGCCTCCCATTCTCCAGGGAGAGAGGCTCCCCAGGCTAAACAACCCCAGTTCCCTCAGCCGCTCCTCATAAGGCTTGTGCACTAGACCCTTCACCAGCTTTGTTGCCCTTCTTTGGATGTGCTTCAGCTGGGCAGTCTTGAACCCCACCCAGGGTCCGAGTTTCCACTGCCTAGAAGGATGCCCAACAGCACTGCAGTGCCCCGGCTGGCTCTGGGCAGAGAAAATGGTGCAGAAGACCCAGAGTTATCCTGACCCTGAGCCTCAGGTACTCCCTCCAGGGAGTACTGGTTGCCACTTCTGGTTGCAATTCCCTCAAAGTGATCACCCTGGCCGTCCTGATTCTCTTTCTGGAGCTGCCCAAAGGCTGTATTTATTACTTAGTCCCATAAATTCCTCTACATGCAGTTTATGAAAGAGGAGCAATGTAGTTTGCACCATTTCCCAGCATGCACAAATAAGCTCTCACTGGAAGGTGATGGACACTGGTGTGTCCTCCCACCAGGAGACACGGTTGTTTGTGTGTTTTGTGCAGAGTGAAAGTACTAACCTGGAGGGGTGAGAGCATCCTGCCCTAGCCATCGCCTGGAAGCAGAGGAGTCACAGGAGAGGAGGAAGACCTGCATCATCTCAGCTCACGGCCTGATCTGCAGGAGGAACGTGAAGGAGGTCTCCTACCTCATGGCCTGTAACCTTCTCCAGGGCTCCTCTGCTGCTGAAACAGTACTGCTTTGTGCAAAAGTTTTAAATCATCATGGAGACAGTACGAGGAGGACCCACTAGCCCTCTGGTCAGACACCTTCCTGAGGACTGAGGAGTCCCATTGATCTTTCAATGCAAGAAGCTGAGAGTCCCCTTGAGTACTTTATGGCCATCTCTTTGGGCATTTCTGCGAGGTCTGGTCCTTTCAGAAGGAGAAAGGATTTGGAGCTGGGTCTCCCATGTCCCAAACAAAGGCCAAGGTGATGTAGAAGACAAAGGAGGATGAAATGCCACCTCCCCTTCTGGCTCTTTCCTTCCTTCCTTCTCCCTACCTTCTTGCCAAAATAAAGAAAGAAACGAAGTGAAACTATTTGAGTGCCTCAAGCTGAACTCACAAATAGTTTCAGGACGTTCAAAACCACATTTCCATGTAAACTTACTCTTCCTACAAATATTTCACCAGTTTCTCCCTCACTCAAGGTTTTATTTTCTGACTGGTTATGGTGTGTTTAGAACCCAGCAATGAGTCCATTGTTAACACTGCTCAGCCTTGGATTTATTTGGAACAACTTTCCTTTTCTGTAGGGTTGCCCATGAACTGTCGTGAGATATATTTCAAGCTCCTTGCAATATCTCATTTGCCCCCTGCCTGCCTTTTACTTTTTGCCATCTCTCCAATCACGTCATCAATGCACATTTTAATCGTCCCTTTTTCTAGAACGCTATTTTGATTTAACCCAACAGTTAAATTTTTGCCCGGATGAAAATTAACCATTTAGTCTCATTTGTTATTTTTGATTAGGCTGAATTCACTCACACCAGTTTTACACTAATAAAACTGTTAGCTAGGAAGAAACTTCTCCTAACTTAAAGTGGCATTATACTGTAATTTATCCCTTCCCTATGCACATCGTAATAAGCTATCCTGTTCACTTCCCAATGAATTCACTGAATCCCTTGAAGGCAGCCTGTTGCCAACACACTGAAAAAAACCTTTTCTCTTCTTTTTCCTATGTTTTTTAAATTATTATTATTATTTCCAGGGTGGCTTTTGCTGCAAACACACCCTACTATCATTTCATATTTACTGTATTTTTTAATCTGAGACTGTTTATGTTTCTTCTTGTGGATACACGAAGGAGGGATTTCCATTTTCTAAAGGATACCTGGATGGCTCCAACAACCTGTTCGGTCTTTCTGCTTAGCCATCTGGCAGAGGGAGCTGCAGGGACCCAGCCCTGGACTGTAAGTTCATACTCTGCCAAATACGGTGCCTGCTCTTCTCACAGTGGGAATCACCCTGCCATGTCCCAGGGCCAACTTGAGCTTCGTATTTATAATCTCATAGCTCATTCATGTGATGAGACTGAGATAAACATTCACCGAACAGGATGTGTTAGAGAGCAACTCTAGATCAGATGAAATGTGCCATAGAGAGCAGAGGAGCTGCACTGCACATCACTGGGAAGACCTCGTTGCTTTGAAACTTCTGGCTTTAATACACATTTTTATTGGCTTCACTTGCCACATTTTTCTTCTCCCATCTCGACTCATCTCGCCACCCAGAAAAGAATCCAGAGTTTATACAGCAACACAAAAGTCACTTGAAGTAAGACTAGATTAATTTCTATACTGCAGTCAGTATATATATTTCTATATGCAGTCATTCCAAGAAACAGCATAGCTAATATCACGCTTGAGGGTAAAACATATTTGGAATGCTTTCATATTTTAATGAAAAGTATATTCCACTGAGTATTAACACTAAACAACATTACCTAGAGATATGTTAATAATAGTTTTGTAGCTTACTGGAAGATTAAGATTTGACAATTCCCACAGAAGCACACCATTCTATGTAAATTCCTCTTAAACCTTGACAACAGTACTACAGAACTGATAATTTATTTATTTTAAAAATGTCAGCAGGGTATGACCACTGAGATGAAACATCTCATTTTCAAGAACATCTTCAGGGATGATGGCAAATTACAGGCACTCACAGCAATGCACTTGGCGTTAAAGAATACAGTGTATGATCAAATATGACAAGTAGAGGACTTGGGTTTTTTTATAAACAGAACAATAAATTTGCTTAAAAGGTAGATAAATTGTGATAGAATGTAATATTCTGTACTATGATGTTCTAGTCCAATGGCTCTGAATAACTAAAGAATTTTATTTGGGTTTTATTTCAGAGAATTTAAACTCTGTCATCTTCACAGCTCTCAGTCTGTGTTAGTTATCGAACAGGGACTGGTATTGCACTAGACAAAGAAATAATAACCTAATAAACAGCAAAACAGTTTTATACAACTGGATTTTTTTCACTTCTCCCTCCCAGGGAAACTGTCGTAGAATTTCCTCTCCTACTTTATATAATGCACTGCTGTGGGGTTTATGTCTTCTCTCTTATATAAAGTACTTTTTTTATTATTTTATCATTCATTCTTCTTTGAGATATTTTTTTCACATTAAAAAAAATCTCAGACTTCCCACTGTGTTACAAAAATGAACCTGTGATCAAAACATACCAATGACACACATAAAGTTTCATTTGCCAAAATAAAAACACAGATGATTTAATAAAAAAAATCCACTTTCCATCAGAGCAGCAATGGTCTGGGGATTACCCTATCAGTAACTATGCATCCAAAGATCACAGAAGATATGGAAATATTTTAAGGGTTCAGTGTAAGATTTTCCTGGTGAAGAATGGCATGCTGTACTTTTTTATTCCTTTCGGCAATACTGGCTTTGTAGAAAGATGCCTTTTTCCAAAAAATATATATACAAAGAAAGAAGTGCTCAGTGCTGCATGGCTCCCAGATATAGACGCTATCACATGTTTTAAAGGCTTTAGGGTCAGACCCTCACCTGGCATAGGTCAGCATGGCCCCAATGACCTCAGTGCCAGTTCATATCAGTTGGGACTTCAGCTTTCATGACTTTAATGAAGTCTCTGTACTGTACAGTGGGTTACAGATTAGAAATACTTTTCGTTTTCTTGAGCACATGAAAGTTTCCAAAGTGTCTGATGTTGAAACACAAGTGTGTTGTCTACAGAACTGATGTTTCCCCGTTTGGCCACTGTGGTGACCACCGACAGAAAGACCACTGCAGGGCTGCATGGACATAGTAGTTTTGCTTTCTCAAGACTCACTTACCTGAGAGTATCTAAGCCTCATGCTCGGGGCCTGGGTGTTGCCTGCCTTGCTCCCTGCATATGCATTTTCCCCATGCTGGCTCAGGTGTAGCTCTTCTGTGGGTGTGCGGGACCAGCGCACACCAGCTGGGACCTACAGCACAGGACCAGGGCATACAGACCCGCACCTACAGCAAACCCTATCTGTAGCACCAGGATGACCCGACGACACATGTAAGACCTAGTAAAGCTGTGCTTACACCAAGTGACACAACCAGCAATTCTGCAGAAGCTCCGGAGTGCTCAAGTGTCACGCCTTCAATGGGGAACTATTTTTCATTTCTAAACTAACAAGGGCTGCATTGAGGGAATGGCAGGTGCTGATGCAGAGTGTCTGGGGCAGAGCCCAGCACAGTGCCGGCTGCCTGCCACCGCTGCAGCAGAGCCTGCCTCCCGCCTCACTCGTTTACCATACACTGCTAGACACCCAGACAGACCAAAACCCCAGAATTAAAGTCATCCCAGTACTCAGCTGTAGTATAAATGCTGGAACAAATATCCAGGAAAGGATCAGATCCATCACACTGCTGGGATACTTTGTGTTGCTTTACTGGGGGAAAACTTTCTTTAATCTCCCCAGGACTCCCTTCAGTAGGGGAGTTATTTAGTACTAAAAGCTGCTTCTTTACCATCTCCACTCCCAGTCCCAAAACAGGGACGGTGATTAAGGAAAAAAGGTCTTGAGAATGTATTTATAATCCCTCCAATGTCCTCCCCTGCCACGGGCCTTGGGACATTCAAAGCAGCAGTAAGACAGTCTCAGGATTACTTTTACATACATGAAGAATGGCACCAGTCCATTATTTTTTTCCTCATCCTGAGTTACACTGGATGCACCTTGGCCATTGCTGAGCTTTGGCCTGCAGCCTATGCAGTGCTGGTTCAGCATGAACTCCTGCTGTTTTCCCTGTTGGGAAGCTTGAGACGATCATCTGCAATAATCCTTGCAGACAGTGTGGGTTAAAAGCCTGATTCATGACTATTTTGTGTTTCGTGCCCACCCCACAGGTAGTGTTCTCGTGTCCTCTGCCTGGTTCTCACTTTCTGTCATGTCCAAAACACAGCGCACCAATGGCTGAGAAAATACTCAGCCAGGGCTTCTGCCTTCATTTCAAAGCAAAGGACTGACTGGGATAGTGCGTACGCACCTGGGAGCATGGCAGGATCACAGCGAGGGCTGAGTCCTCTAGCAGGCACCTGCAGCAATTGCCTCGCTCTCCAGCTATTGCCCATGTCCCTCCAGCCTGCAGCTTGCAGCCCCAACAGATAAATTTGGGTACTGAGCAGAGCTGAAACACACACCACTGTCTGCTGCAGCTGCATTCCACATCCTCCAGCAGTCTGGTGGGCTGGGCTTTAAGGCTGAGTCCTGAACACGCAGGTGAAAGAAATACTTTCAGGACAAGCATGCCAAAAATTGGATCAGAAATCTATATCCCAAACAGGGTAAAATGCGAGAAGACGGATTTCCACTCCAGACTAGACTGGAGGGAGAGCCGTAAGAAAATTAGATCTGTACAAAGATTGGAAAGAGGACTGATATGCAAAAAGAGAGGAACAGAGCTAATCTTAGTACTGCCAAAGGAAAACTGAAATTGATCTCACAAAGCTTGAGGCAAAAGACCGAAAGTTCTTCAGCAGCATAAAACACAAAGAAAATAGAAGTGAGGCACTATGGATCCAGACTTTGCCTCAGTTTCCCACAAGGGTGATGAGCTCAATCATGAGATCAAAAGACAGACGATGGGAACAAGAGCTGGAAATCATGGTGGAAACAAAGCTCAAGGAGTTCAATGCACTTGGTTCAGAGGAACTGGATGATCTCATCCCCGCATTCTGAAAAAAAACTGGCACAAAAAATGGCAAGGCGGGTGCTTCAGAAGGAAAACAAAGTGCTCAGATCAAGTCTAGACTCATTAGTCTGTCTCAGCAGTATTCAGCGTTTAAAACAGATTCTGAAGAAAATCGTAATTAAAGACATGAATGTGAAGGGAAAATGTGATAAAACACAACAGGAGTGATTTTAAGGTAGCTTCTGCCAGATTGCCTTTGATAAGACATTAAATTTATCTAATAAAGAAAATGTTCCAGTCATACTCTCTGGACTTTAGTAGGTTATTTTGCTATAGGTCATATGGAAACCCTTTCTTTAAACTGGAAAAGCTGGGGTCAATTGGGAAAGTGAAAGGTGAGTAAGAAGCTGGCTTAGAGATAGGAGTGTGGAAGGAAAAGGAGGCAATGAGTAATACTGTAAGAAGTATGTGGCTGGAGGGAGGTTACTAGGCGAGACTCCAAAGTCTTAATATTTTGATAATGACCTTGTCAAAACCATTAGAACTGTGCTGATAAATTAGCTGATGACCTAACGCTAAGGGACATCATGAATACAGAAGAATAGCAAAATACCATACAAAAATAAGTAAATGGCCCTCTGGGCTAGACTAAAGGAAAGAGATGAAATCCTGTAGTACCAAAAATGAGCTCATGCACTTGGGAACAAAAGGTCTTCATACAGACCCAGTGCTAGCTTCAAACTAAGGAATTTGCTCAGTCACACCAGCCTAACGCAAGAGTTATCTAATTCTCATTGATTGGAGAGGGAAGGAATCTCCAAAACACCCTTAAATTATGGAACATAAAGCAGATAGACATCAAATACCAGTCCTTTTCCCAGGCAAAATTCACGTTGCATGGGCAAAGCAAGAAGAGGTAACATTTGACACTCTGCTCCCGGATGAACGGGGGCCCCATCAGCAGCACCTTCATAAAAACCTCCTGTGAATCACAACCTCAAACACAGGACCGGTATGGCCGCTGGAGCTCCCTGTGCTGGCAGATACCCTGCCACTGGCTACTGACTAACCCAAGTAGGACAGTCTGTCACCGCTCGCTGGCTGAGCACCAGGCAGCGTGGGGTCACGGGAGACTTGAGGGTGTCCAGACTGCAAGGACTGTCTTACCGCAAGTTTCTCGACAGTCATGCTCAGGAACAGGGGGTTTGGAGCAGGTTCAGTAACAACAGATGGTCAACCTCAAGGGACAGGTTTTGAAGCAGAGCTCTCCCAAATCCCTCAGTAAGAAATAGCAGTAGCTATTTTTTTCCCCTAATGTGGACATGGCAACCTTCATTGCTTGGCACTTCTTTTTTGTCAGTTTTCATGTGCCATGGATGGCATGGACACAGATGACATTTCGCAGAGCAGTTTCTCTTGAGGCCCTGCAAAGCCTCAAGGAGAAGCACTAGCCAAACTGCAAGCAGAAGCAGACCCTGAACTTGTTCCATTGCCATATTGCTCTGCAACCACAGAGGCAAGCAATTGAATCCAGATCTAAGCATACATGTTTGCAAAGCAACAAATGCATTTCCCAGAGCTAGAGATACTTTGCATAAACTGAATGGAGGCAATTTGGATTAACTTGGCTATGGATCCAGCACAGAGCGAGAATTTGGGTCTTCACACACAGTAGGCTAGAGGAAAATGACCCTTCTTTTAGCTTGCTGAATAGCTACTGAATAGTATTTTCAATAATCTTTACAGAGCACCTGTAATGATTAAATCTGATTCTATAAGCAGTTGATAAAGATCTCTGAAGGATTGAAAAGGTAAATATTCTAAATATCAAGTTCTAGCAAGGTGTGCAGAGGGCCAGTTCTGTATGTGAATAAACTATTAAGGTATTTGTAAAAAGCCGGAAAATAACCTACTCAGAAATCTCTCAGGACAGAAAATAAATTTAGTGGCCATTTTTCAGCTTTGAAGGAAAGGACGTCATAGCTTTATCCGATTTCCACATGTTAAGACCTCAAAATTACAGTCAAATATGACTTTGCAGGCATTACTGCTGCAATGCCAGGACTTGTCTATAAAAAATGCACAGAAAGAGTTTGTCTGAAGAACAGGAATTCTGATGACATAGTATCGGCAAGGAGCTTGGTAAAGACCCCAAACACATCTATAATACATGGCCTGAAATCATGGTTTAAATTTATTGTTCAATTACAGCTTCAGGCTCTTGGAGTTCACTGCTGCCAAGAAATATATATGACATTAAATTATGGAATATTTTGTTAAATATTTTAATACATTTGAGTACTTGTAACATTTTATTTAAGCATATTATTCAGAGAACAGAAAACATTGCTCTTTCCTAATTAAAGGCATGAGTCAGCAAGACCAATAAAATGCTTACTCCAGTGTTGGAGGAAACTCTGAAGAGGGAGAAAAATCCTATTAGAAAGTCCCCTGTTATCCTGGCAACGCCTGCCTGAGTGACATCTCAATGTATTTTTGCTGAGTTAAGCCTTACAAGGCCCATCCACTTATGGCACAATATTTCATTTCACCATTAATTTATTTGATTTGTCAAGAGATTAATAGGCATGTGAGATGTTAGTTAAAATTTCAGAGCACATTGTGAAGCTCTGTCAGCTAGAGGAAGGCTATAATTAGCAGGAGCGTAGAAGCTATTTGAATGGTGGAGGGCCACAAAAATTGAGGTGGGACTGGGCACCTTTTGTGGGAAGGGCCATGCAGACAGTGGGCAGCGCCTTCCTGCTGCTTTGGCCAATGAACTCTGTAGCAAAACTCACCAAAAAAAGAACCAGGTAAAAGAAGATATCTTAATTTCCAAAGAATATTCTGGCAGGGTTTGAGGTGTTTTACTTCTTGTGATCACACCTGCAAAACACACTTCACCATGTACCTCTGGAGAAGTATGAGGAGTAGCAGACTAACACTTTGATCTCTCACTTGTAAGCTTGGACCCACACCTGCAGAGCTCAGCAGCTGCAGGCTTGGCCAACTGCATCTAGACTAGGCAGGCATACTCTTTGGTGCACTCATGATCTATCATCCAGAGCAATGAGAACCAGTTTTCTTCTACCTTTTCCTTTCTTTGGAAACCACAGCAGAAAACGAGTGCATCCAGGTCTCACCCCTGTATGGTTTTAAGACTTCAACAGGCTGTGTAGCTAGACATGAGAGGTAGGAAATGCCTGTGATCCTGCAATTTAGATGGAACTCTGTGGAGCAGCAAAGCCAATGCACAGGATTACTAAAAGGGTTTCACCTTTCCTCTAGCTCTTTTCATTGTTGGATGGATCGATCATTAAAGCAGCTCGGATGGGATTTTCGAATGTTAATGATTCGTGAGCATCCGACTTCCTCCATTGCATTCAAGGACCGTTAAAAAGGCTGTCTCTGATCTAAGCTCTGTTAAGAGGAATCCAGTATTTAAACCAGAATCCCCTCTTAGCTGCAAATTTTTAATAAAATTTCTAAATGGCAACATTACTGTCATTAGTAATGAAGTAGATACAATTATTGCTAAGTGAGCAGTCGATACATATTAATAGCGTCTCATTCAAACATGCAGGAAAATTGCATTAGTTCCAGAATGTATCCTGCAGGGAACAATCTCTCACTGCCACAAGGCCAGATTCCCATGTTGTTCAAACCCATACAACTAGAGGAATAATTCTGCTCACTTCTGATAGGTCTGAGAGAAAAACGTTTTCAACAACCTTCCCCAAACCAAGGTTCTGATCCCTTGTGATTGAGGGGTAAATCCACAGTGGAGTACGGCCACTGGAATGCTCTGCACCCCACTTCTACTCTGCAGCCTCCCTGATATTCCCTGTAACCCATCATCTTAAGTTAGTTAACTGGATACACTTCAAAGGAGGAGATAATGGCCAGAACCCCCTCAGGCGATGACAGCATCTGAAACCAGACTTCTCCTTCCTAGAAGGTCCTCCCACCACTAAAACACCAGGTAAAACCAAGTGTCACGGGACAACATGGCCACCTGGTTCTCAAGCCCTGGGCAGCTGGGTGCTGAGCCTCAGGAGAAGGCTTCCGCTTCCGGGCCATGCCTGGGCAGAGGCTAGTGACATGAAGCTCTGAGTCAGCTCTAACTCCTAGAGAGCAGTGGCGCCTTTGTTATTTTCTATCGCCTTGTTCTAGGTAGCTCCCTCAGCAGCAGCCAGGGTTTTCTGAGGACCTAACCCTCCCACACACTCTATACGTGTAAGCAGCCTAGATCTAACTCTTGCAGGCTAGATCTAACTCTTGCTTCTGCATCCTAGTCCCAAACACCTTATTTTAAAGTATTGCCTGAATTGGAGCCACCTAAAATGGTTTTTCTGGGTAGCACCATAATGCATCACTGAGGCCCATAGCCTTTTGCATCTACCAGTGTTTCATCTGCCTTATAAGAATCATAGAATACCAGGTTGGAAGGGACCTCAAGGATCATCTGGTCCAACCTTTCTTGGCAAAAACACAATCTAAACAAGATGGCCCAGCACCCTGTCCAGCTGAATCTTTGAAGTGTCCAATGTCAGGGAATCCACCACTTCCCTGGCGATATTATTCCAATGGCTGATTGTTCTCATTGTGAAAAATTTTCCTCTTGCGTCCAGTCGGAATCTCCCCAGGATTAACTTGTACCCATTACCCCTCGTCTTTTCCATGTGACTCCTTGTAAAAAGGGAGTCTCCATCTTCTTTGTAGCCACCCTTTAAATACTGGAACATGGTGATAAGGTCTGCCCTAAGCCTTCTTTTCCCAAGGCTGAACAAAAGCAGTTCACTCAGCCTTTCCTCATATGGCTGGCTTCCCAGTCCTTTGATCATCTTTGTGGCCCTTCTCTGGACCCTCTCCAGCCTGTCCACATCTTTTTTTGCATAGCAGAGACCAAAATTGAACACAGTATTCTGGGTGTGGCCTGACAAGCACTGAGTAGAGTGGGATAATGACTCCTTTATCTCTACTGGTGATGCCCTTTGTTGATGCAACCCAGCATCCTGTTGGTTTTCTTTGCCACAGCAGCACACTGTTCATTCGTATTGAGCTTGTTGTCCACCAGGACACCAGTTCAATAAGAACTGAACTCAGCTCCTCTACCTACTTTTAAGGACTATTTGAACCAGAGCTATGCTCTTTAGTTGTAGCTACAGTCATCTCTTAATGCAATAAGTGTCTGGTTTGTGTTCAATGTAATTAGCTTTTGTGGAATAGCTTGTATGTCTTCCTTGGGTTTCAGGTAATGCTCTCTTTGACCATGAGGGCCACATACAGAGATGATGATACTCTTCACTGTAGCCATCCTTCTAGGAGACTTTCTGGAGTCCGGCAGTGTTGCTACTGTACAGGTCTCCTGAAAACAGCTATCTGCTGAAGTTTGCTGTATCTTCAAATGTTTTATGAAATCCTCATAGAAGCTGTGGCTGAAATTAAAGCAGGTAGAAGAGTCTGGTAGGATTTGAAAAGCACAATTCACTGAGAGTCATGAGAGTCACTTGAAGCAAACCTCTCTGAAGCGGGTACAGTCATTGCTCTAGATGAACATATGTTTGCCTTGTCCCTGTAGGAGTGGAGCACATTCCCCACTGACGCACAGTCTTGTTCTAAAGAGGGATTTTCTGAGCATCAGCAGCTTGTCCAAATGCTAATCCTGAAATTATTGAAGCAATTCTCTAAAGACTATTATTTTTCCAATACACGTTAGAGTGTTATCCTGAACACTGTTTTTCTTTTCATCTATCCACAAAACCTGCAAGAGATTTTCCTATTTAGGGCATCAGTCTGCACCTTTGAATTTAGTAGGAATGTTATTACTGAAATAATATAAATTAAGATTTTTTTTTTACGTGGTATATAAAATAGTTCATTTACAGCAGCCATGACTTATAAACATCACGTATTTTCCCTTTTTTGATGGGGAGTGGCACAGCGGTATTGCCAGAAGAGAAATATTCCCTGTTCTCTTTCCATTTCTCTCTCATGCACACACATTTATAGTGAATGTCAAGAAAATTACAGCACCATAACTGAGAGTTTAGAAATTGCCCAGAACTATAAAAATGTTGGACTGAAAACAGGCAGGAAGAGCTTCTGATTTGCTGAGCACTGACCATGAGTGCCACAGTGGAAGAAGATGGACATGGAGCTTGCAGTAAGAGACTGGCAGTGTCTTTAGTGAACTCTCACTCACTGTAACTGAAAATATTCCAGATAACACATATCCCCAAAGCCATTTGGGCTGAGACATAGATCTCCTCCTCCTAGCACCAGAGCTGGATTTCTACACATTGACGGTGTCAGTGTTAGTGCTACCAGCCGTCATGCTTAACAAAAAAAAACCATTAGTATAATGCCATATCTTCTATCTGAAGAAGATCACTTTTATCTCACAGTTAAAGCCCCTAGTGTAATGTTTTCAGAGGACTGGCAATCCAGGATTTACCTGGAATGTGTGATTGCAGGCAGAAGAGCCGATCATAAATGCTGTGGACTAAGCGGGCAGATCCAGACATCAAGGTCTTCACTGTGAGCATGACAGCACTGCAGCCTTGATGCCATAGCTCCCACCACGTCCCACATCTTCCCGTTGCACCATGTCTTGCTTTCATTACCTCTCTGTTTCTGTCTTCAAACATAACATTGCATGGGCACGGGCTGGTTTTAAACTGTCCTTGTAATTCCTCCATTGTCCATCAGGGGAATACCAACACATTTGACCATAACATATTTTCTTATGTCTACGCGGCAGACATCAGATTTAAGCTTTTCAGAATCAGCATCAGCAGAGTGTATCAGAATAAGGCAGCAAATATCTTGGGATACCTGCATTTCTTTTCCCATATATATGGGAAAGGTGTGGATTTAATCACTGTGACTCCATGATTTGCAAGCAGAACTACAGTTTTCAGAGTTTCAGTTTCACATGCAAAGTAATGACTCACTTAATCCTCAAGATTTTCCCATAGTCTTCCAAACGCTGGTGATTATTTGGAAATTACAGCAGCAGTGGGAATTTTCTATGGGAAAATGTTCAAACAGGTGAATTTACTTACTGCTTGAGGAATACATCTGTTAGTGTGGTTGTTTTCCCATAGAACCCACGAGGAGGATGCTGCTCTACACCCCCTACTCTTAAAAAACTAGTAGTCTGTTCTAAAAGTGAATATGCAGAATGTAAAGTGACCCATAAGGTCACACCTGATTCACAATTTTCTGGGAATAAGCAACCCAAGACTGAGTAATCAGCATGGACAAATACCTTAAGCACAGCAGTTTTGCTAGTAGTCACCTGAGGTTAAATACTTTCCTTGAACCTCATCCAGACAACCCTGTCATGACCATGAAACCACCGTGACAAACAAGAGGTGATACTGTGTGAGTCCAAGGACATAGCTGAGCTTTACACGCTTTGTTCCTGGAAATGGGTCAAAGATATTCTTGTCCTTCTTGTCATTATCCCAACATGAAATTGGGAAATAACCAATACAATGAATTTCTCAGGATAAACGATCTGAGTGAGGAGCTTTCATGCTCCTTCTTAACTGATGCCTCTGTAGATTTTCTTTTTGCAGGTGGAAATGTTTCCTGGAAAAAACAAGGCTCCTAAAGAGAAGTAACCGTATTGTTGCAGCAGCTGAAACCTTGGAGCCATCCACAAACATTTTCACAGGCAGGAGTAGCCATGCAATAGGCATTTTCAAATTGCTGCTATCTACCTTAAATCATCCAGCCTCCAGAACAGCCCCACATACTCCCAGCCTCCAGTTTTTGGCCTGAGGTGCAGGTTTCTTGGGCCTCCTGGAGTAACTCCAAATCCCAACCGAGATGACGGTGCCAAGGCCTTAAGTGCTGCAGCCCTGCTTCTATCACTCCGCGGAGCCAGGGAAGAAAAGCGATCTGGGTCCTGCCAAGCAGACCACAAACGACTTGCTGAGCCCATTGTTGTTTCGTTTCCCTCAAAATAGGGGTTCTCTTCTTTTCCTGACCATGTTTTGTACCCTTACGCAATGCTGATTTGTTCCCAAATGTGAAAGGAGACTTGGGGGGGGGGGGGGGGGGGGCTCTGAAACGGCGGGGGGGGGGGGGTTTGAAAAAAAAGGGAGCTCTGAAACTGCGGGGGCAGGAGGCTTGTCAAGCAGAAGGAAAATCTCATGCTTGCTTTCCCAGCCGCGCCGGAGCTGGCAGCTGTCTCCAGCGGCAGGTGGATCGCTGCCCTCCCGGGAGCAGACCCGACATCCGCAGCCTTTCGGGTTAGGCCAGTCCCGGGATTCCAGCTTATTAGTGACCCAAATGACAACAGCAGGAAAGGCTCCCTTCAGCTGCACATCCCTCCCGAGCCCTTTCCTCATCACACTTTCCACCTCTCCTTGCAATGCACTGGTGGCACAGGCTCTGCTAGGATGGAGGTAGCCAAAGAGAAGAAAGTACTAAGGGCAGTAAATCAGTGCATGTTAAAAGTTAACGCCATCAGTCGAAAACCTCAGAGATGGAACATTATCAATCTTTGAAAGTTATTATGCAGAAGCAAACTGCTGAGTGCATAAATATTTTATAGACCTTGAACTATTGAACAGTTATTGGAGCTGGGATTTAATCTCTTTCGGCCTGACTTGCCAAAATAACAAAAAAGGTATCACAGAAAGAAAACAGACCGCAAACGGTATGATGAAACCTCGGAGTCTATCCAGAGAGCCCATTCTCCTCCCATACTGGTAATTGTTATCAGTGTCATTCACCAACTTTAATGAAGTTACTTTTTATTCACACTCAAAGTAAGTATGAAAAGAATAGAGTGCGAATCTTTTTATTAATCTTAGAAAAATTTGCAGTATTTGAACCTAATCACCCACAATGCTGAGGGCATCTTCTGCATGGTAAATATTCCTAGTGCCCTTCGACTGCAGATACAGACTCCAAGAGATTTTTAATTTCATCATAAAACCAAAGGGATGGACTTGATATATGAGGGCCTCAACACAGGCCCTAAAATTCTTCCCACAAATACACAGGAAAACTCCCAGTGTTTTTCTGAAGGAGTGATTTTTACTGTGACTATAACCCCTTCCATCGCCATAATGGCTTTATTCGCTGCGTAAATCTTAAGAAAAGTTGGGAAACACCCCAGCGTGGCTTTCCACCTCATATGATTGAGCTTCTCCCAGCTGCGCAGAAAGTCCCATGCATTTTCTCAGCTGTACAAACCAAGGATGAACCCACTAATCCACAAACTGGGCTTTGCAAACCTTTTCCTTTTCGGCTCTTTCCCGCGTACCGTGCGAGGGGCTCTGCTGACAGACTCCAGACAATTAAAATTTGTTGCCTGCCTCAGGAGCAGCTGCTAAAGCGCTTCCACCTCCCACGTGCGGCCCACGCCGGCTGCCCGCGGCAGCGGGCTCCTGCTGGA
>NW_008824941.1:765643-771239 GCF_000699105.1 Pygoscelis adeliae
GCAGTGCAGAAGGAAGCTGCAGCACAGAAAATGGCCTGCACTTAAGCACAGCCTGACAAATGTCTTTCCCCCCCCCCCCCCTTTCTGATTTTTTTTTTTCCTCAATCTGTGTGTGTAAGGTGGGAAGGACTGCTTTCCTGGAGTCAACAAGTTCCGACCCTGTGGTAGAAAGGCAAACTCCGTTAATCTATTAGAAAAGGGTCTTGTTCAGGTTAAAGGGAGGCTGGTTTCTAGCTCCTGTTTTCACAGATTATTTTCACAGATTTTCTAATGCAATACACTCGAGCAGATTTTGCAGTAAAGGTTAAAAATCCTTTTCTTTAGGAAAAGTGTCCCTTTCTGTTACTTTAAAGACCTGTGAGCCTTGGTCATGCTGAGGTGAGGTGCCCAAGGGGCGCTTATACCAGTACTGATTGGAGAAATATTAGGCAGGATTAGACCGTGTCTGTATGCTAGCAGCATAGCTTAGACCCTATTAAATTAAATTAGACTCCCCATTAAATTAAATTAGACTCCTCTTTACTTCTTGGGCTCACCTGACAAAAAGAAAATGGATTGTGTGATTTACATGCTGCTTTGGTTCGTACCATCTTTCAGCCTCTTGACATGTAAGACATATACACATTTAAATCCATGTAAAATAAAGTAAATGAAGGTGGATTGAAGGAAACACGAAAAGGATGCAACTTTCACCGACTTGTATGTGAATCTGTCCTACTAGTCTCGTCCTGGCAAAGGAGGGAAGCCTCAGAGGGCGCAGCAGGATGAAGGCCCTTCTCCATCCCTCCCCTCACAATGACACGACACCTCCCAGCCCTCTCTAGCAGACCTAGCCCCACTGCCACTTCTGGGTTTCTTTGGTTTCCCCGAGGGATGTGGAATGGTTTTTATATTCACCACCTCCCTTCTTCATCCTTCCTTAGTCCTACCTATATGACAAGCACGGAATAACATTTCTTTTACTACCGCTGAAGAAAACCTTTTAACATTTCATTCACTCATAATCAATTTTTGGTGCTTGTTTCCCTCCTGTGTATCTGTGAAGTTGGGTAAAGAAAGAGAGGCTACTTCATTTTGACTTTCTGCCTACTTAATATCGCTCTCCTGTTCTTATGCAACAGCACAGCATATTATTAAGAAATATTTTCTGCATTGGAGTGACTGTTTCCAGAAGCAGCTGGTACAGAAACATTCTGTTAAACTTAGGCTGTGTTTTATTTTTGAAGATACTTCTCCACGATGTAAATTCTGACTCTGGAAATTTCCTTCCAATGTTTAATCAACCCTTGGGAAACGCACTTGCAGCAGCTGTTCTTTTGAAGCTGGCACACCAGATCAAGCTCTGTGTTAGATAAGTGTGTTTCTCATATCTCCATTCAGAATAGTCAACATTTAAAGGCTGAGTTAGATATGTTCCAGCTTCAGCAGTACCAACAAGAGTCCACTCAGCCTGTGCCTTCAGTTGTATACTTTCAGACTTTCAGGACTTTATAGAGCTTTAGGGGTTCAATACTGCCTCATACTCTAATTGTAAATTTGCCTTGGCCCTATTATCTTGCTTGCGTTTTGCCTTTTGTCTGATTTTTCATTCCCTCCCTTCCTTCCTTCCTTCCTTCCTTCCTTCCTTCTTTCCCTTTATTCGTTGTTCACAGACACCTGCTTGCTAATGTCTACATATTTGAGGGGGGCATCATATTTCCTCTATGTCCACCTTGTACGTATTCAGGAACTGTTCTACACGATGCTGAAGTTCTCAAAAGCCTCAAAAGCCTCCAGCTTGGGCTGTGAGAAATCCTAAATTGTTGAAATTTAACTCTATCTGACAATACAGCTGAATTAAGCTTGATGTCAATGATGCTGGAGGCTCAGTCTTCTTCAGAATGAGTCCCTGC
This sequence comes from Pygoscelis adeliae, assembly GCF_000699105.1. Taxonomy (NCBI): domain Eukaryota; kingdom Metazoa; phylum Chordata; class Aves; order Sphenisciformes; family Spheniscidae; genus Pygoscelis; species Pygoscelis adeliae. The sequence continues at coordinate 767,536 of NW_008824941.1, forward strand.
CTGTATAGGGCGTTGTTGGCAGAGGTGCTGCATGCCCACAACCTCCAGTTCTGCCTCAGGGAGCTGAAGGTACCAGTTGCATCACAAGATCCTTTTTATAATAGATCCTCTAAATCACTGTTTTTTCATAAGAAGATATGAATAAAATATAAAAGATGCATCATATGTTTGCATGAGTTAGAGTTTGCCTCCTTGTGTTGTGCTATGCTCATTGGAAAATAACAGTCTGGTTTTATACAACATGGCGTAACATTGGTTTACTTTTTATGCAACCTTAAATTCACATAAAAGTGGCATTCAGTAATATTGATTTCTTACTGTCATATCAGTATCAGAACAGCTCAGTGTGTCTTTATTAGCATGGGCCAACACTTTCAGTCCTAAATGCAACAATATGAGTAAAAACAGTTTCACTTTTAGAAGTGCAGAGACGAAAATGCCTCTCCTGGAAGTCACCTGGAGTGGAGATGTCCAGAAGTATAAGGACTCAGGAAGTTTTAAGACTCTGCAGACTCCCAGCTGAGGGTCTCTTTCAAGATATATGAATGTAAGTAGACTACAGATGCCAGCAAATGTTAACTATTGTTTTAGGCTAAATTTCGGTTTGGCTGGTGAGCTGCAAGGTGACCTGATGATAACTTGCTGTCTTGCTCATGTATGGTCCTGTAGATAACTAACGGCCCCTGCACGCACAAAGCAGAAACAGAGCCCCTTCGTGCTATGGCTATAGAGGAAGATAACCTCAATGGCTGGTGAGAGCATGTCAGAGACAGCAGAGGATGCCGCAGGGACGATAAAAGTGGGGGACATGACAGTCAAAGGCCAAAGCCCTTTCGTGTGAGGCAGGAGCTGGAAGGAGACCCCTGGCTGCCCTGCACGGTGGGGTTTCATCCTCACGCTCTCCCCTGCTCAGCCCTAGACTCAGCTCAGCATGGGTTATGCCATGTGGCACTCACACACCTTGGGGTTTGTTAAAAGAGGAAAGCCCTCCTGATCCTTTCAAAGATCATGAAGCTCTACTGACTTACAAAGTGTTGTCAGCTGAATTTGATTATTTATAATTCCCAAACCAAAAATAATTGGTCTAGACCCTACCAAATGTTTTGAATAACCTACATCTGCTCTTGTTGCGAGAGGAAAGATTTAGTGAAAAAAGTAAAATAGGGACGCAGCCCAAAATACACGATAGCCTGGCTAAAATGGCCAATGAAGGTTTTTGGATTTGACCATACATGTTCTTAGAAGTTACGGTAATAATGTGACTCAGGCCAAGAGGTCAGTAGGAAGGGAGAGGAGAGCAGAGGGGGCAAAAAATGAGCAATCATGCACAGGTGGACAGTGCAAATGATAAGATCTCCCCTGAGAGTGCAATTAGTGAGAGAAAAATCAATGAGCTCAGAATAGAAACATAAATCGGAGCACTGGCATTTGGGAAATACAGACCCCCATGATTATTAGGTGGCGAATATGGAACAGTTTGTCCCATATCTTAAGAAACAATATACAAGTCAGCTGAGTGGAGTCCTTTGGTTCAGCCTTTGCGTACTGCCACATACACTTTAAGGCTCAGCAACTTAGAAAGTACCTAAGAAGTCTTCCTTCAGCTTTTTTCCCCCTAATGAGTCTTCAAAATATAGCCCAGTGTATTTTTCACTCCATGCTTCAATATCAGGACGATGTACACAGTTTAAGAAACTGAACAAAAAAAAAGAAATTTAATAATACATACTAATCCTACACTGCTTAGGAGCTTGGCAAAAATGCTATTGAATATATTTTCAAGACTCCTAGCTTGGGCAAATCAAAACCAAGGATGTAGCTCATGAAGACACTGTAAAAAGCTTCATTCTCACTACAGCATGTGTTTTAAATGGTCTATAGTACTCAGTAATCTACTTTCTGGTTTCCTTCCAGACCTCTTCATTGCTATCTCCACTTGCTGCAGAAATGGAGTACTTGTGTACGTGGGAGGCATGGTGTAGCACGGATTTATCACGGAAAAACAGAGCACTCCTTATTGAAGACACACTGCTAATACCTCTGAAAGGCTACAGGGCCCGTTAGAGGGGACCTAAATCATCCACTGGTATTTATTTCAGCTCAAAGTTATGCATGCAAAATAGCCATAAAAAGGGTGGCTTGATGAATCTTTCCTGTCCTGAACTTGCACTGCAGATTTTTTTTTCCTGCCCCTCCTAGGTGACCTGCTCTGGTGCAGACACGTGGCACACAACCTCTCCCATCCCTGTCCTCCTTCTCTCTCCTCTTCTCCCAGGGGGGAAAAGAGCCAGGGGGGCAATCTTTCAGCTGCAACCCCTTTAGCCATATTCTTCGAGATGTGTGAGCCTCTGGCTGGAGCCCAGCAGTCCAGCAGCACCTGGCCAGAGCCATCCCACTCCTCAGCTCAGACTCCCTGCGTGGGGATGCCATCTCCAGAGCTGGGGTCCCTCTGGCAGCCCTCCACCCCAGCTGGCCCCCCGAGCAGCGGCATTGCTGCTGCTTCAGGACATTTAGCTGAACCTCAGGGGTTTTTCCATTCTCGCCTCACGCCACCGCCTGAAACAGTTGTTACGTCTCAGCCCAGATGCTTCGTTTCAGAGGCGAACGGCATGATTCCTGTATACATTTGCTTTCCCAGTTTGTCAAGCACTTAAGTGCCTTTCATCTTGAAGTATCTTAAATGATAATATGCACTTATATAGCTCAAGCTCCTCTAATGAATGAGGTTCTTCATAAACACTCAGTAATTAGGCCTCACAACAGCCCGACGAGCTGGGAACAACTCTTTGCAGCAGTGCAGAGGAATGAGCTGAGGCTGCATGGAGACAGGCAGAGTTCAGGCTACCTGCTGGACACACAATAGCCCAGCGGCCATGAGGCACTGGGAGCTGAGTCTCCACCGAGGATGGTCTCCTTCATGTCCAGGAGGAAAGAACATAGAAACCACAGTCTTTCTCCCAGAAATTACTTTCCACATGAACGAGAATGAAAACTGAAAGGTTTCTGCTTCCTCAGTGCCTGCCCACTCCCCTGCCCAAGCCCCTTGCCCCAGCATTGGTGCTGCGGGTGGTGGGACGGGGCCCCCCGTCACTGCTGCCAGGTCCTGCAGGGCAGATGCTGGACTCAGTCATCGCAGCCTCCTGGGAAATTCATGTCTATTTTGGCCGGAGAGGGACAAGAGGCTTCTAGGCAAGCAACCGGCTTCAGACATGCATTCTTGAAGGAAATGAAAAAGGGAAATGTCGATATAGTCAAGTGGGCATTTCCCATCAGAAAACATTCCAGCCAAAGGGAAAAAAAAAAGCCCTAAGCAGGTCTGCCCGCAGACTTCTCTGGCTCTTTTTCTACCTTTCTCAGCACTGCTGTCATCTGTCACTGGCAGCTCTACTGTGGGAATTTCCTTTCTCTCTGATTTTTTTGTAGCACTTTCAGCACTGTGACAATCAGGAATTGTATGTATCACAATTGTAGCTTTCAGCTAAAGGAAAGGACCTCTTCTGCAAGGTCTTTCATTGTGTCTTCCATAGTCTCTCTTCCAAAGTTATAATGAAAACTACTTGCTTGAATCAAAGGAATTGGCACAGCTCAGATGCATGCAGCTGCTACTTTTCCTCTAGCGGTGTCTTACACTACTTCCAGATACTAAACTACCTTTTGCACATGATCTTCCTATCTTCTTCCTCCTGCCACTTGCTTTTTACTAA
>NW_008824941.1:771281-782073 GCF_000699105.1 Pygoscelis adeliae
GCGCCTGCTGAAATACACAGCCACCTGATGGTAATGTTGTTGCCTTCCTCCCATGATGACCATGAAGAAATAAACTTACCCATTTCTCATTTTTCAAAGCCCAGCAGTACAGCAGGAGTGTGTTTTGCCTTGCTGATGCAGCAGCAAAACTAAGACACCAGCAAGGCATTGCAGGAAACCTGTCCCCGTGCTTTTCCCAACTCTGTTGTGTCTTTGCTAGTGCTGCTGAGGTGCCTTTTTGGTGGCCTGTTCCTGCCCGCCCTCCTGCCCTATGGGGATGGTCCCCCCTTGCTGTTTGGGACCTCCTTGCTGCAGCTTTTAATTGAGTTTGCTCTTTTGTTCTCCTGCCAGCTCCCCCACTTTATCTCCTTCCCTCTGTGTTGAGGGTTTTCCTGCCCTCTCAGCCCTGCTCCCTGTCTCTGTTCAGCTCAGCAAGCCCTGGGCCTGCCTTGGTCCCCAGCGGTAAGGGACACCAGCCCTGTCCCCCCATCCCTGGCACATGTTCACCAGCAAAGTTGCACTAATGCTTTTCTTTCTTTGCCTCCTTTTTTCCCCCCTCCCTCTGTCTTGAGGTGGAATCTGTCGTTCCTTATACCAGATAGTGTGAGCAGAGAGAAACCAGACTCAAGGCAAAATTCCCATTAACTTCAGTGGGGGCAGGATTTCACCTCAAGTGTTTCATGTTCTGGGCGCTGGACAACAACATGAAAGGACTCCACACTTGTAAAACCTGAACCGCCGCAGCCATTCGAGCCAAGCAAACACAGATGCAGTTCCTGGTGCCCCCTCCAAGCCCCTCGCCATGGTCACGCATGCTCCTTCTAAGACCTGTGAAGGCCGTTAATCTCTCCTTTTAGCTGTTTATTGTCGCCATGTTGGCAGCTATTGCTGAGCACCTAGTTACCTCTGCATAGCCTGAACAGGGCTCTGACTTTTACCGCTACCACCCAGCAGTACCTCGAGCCTTGTTGTCTTTCAAGTGTGCTTCCCTTCAGTCCAGCCTTCCACATCTTGTTTGTGTTATTGCTACTGATGGGGCTTTACAAGCCTCTTTGCCTGCTTGAGTCACGCTGGCTGGTGCCCTGCTGCTCCTCTGACTTCCTGGGGCACTCATTTCCCCAGCACTCCTGTGTCAAATCAGTTAATTCCAGAGATCTTGCTACGTTTTCCTTGTTCTCCTGTGTGCTTGCCAGCTGCCTTCTGCTGATCTGCCTTCAGCCTTGTCTCCACTGCTGCCCTGAGTACCAGCTATGCCCCATGTCTCACTGCAGATCACACTACTGCCTTTTGCCTGACGGTCTTCCACTCGGTCACTGTTCTATAGTGGCTTTACCCTCGGCTCCCTTTATTGTTGCAAGCTGCTGGTCTATCGCAGCATCATCATGCCTGTGGCTACTGATAGCCTGTCTGTCAGCTTACCCTGGGGTCTTGATTCTCCTACTCATCGGTCTGTTGCTGAGCTGGTGTTTAGTCCCTGGGAGGGTTGCTGCAAAAGCACAGCATTTCCAAGTAGACATCTCTTCTTGTCTGTGCAGTTTTTGCTCCCGGCTCTTTACTGTCATTCCTTCCTTTCACTTGTTTTGTAGGTACCCAGGGGAAGAGGTCTTGTGCCCAGATTCCCGTGGCACTGAATCGTTTGAATTTCGCTGCAGTGCATTACAACCAACCATCTGAGAAAATGTACCTTGCGTTTCATGATCTCAGTTCTTCCTTGAATGCCCTCCACATCGCCCATTTTTTAGAAAGAGAAGTAACAATTTAATATGGCCATGAAGTTCCTGTCTTTAAAAAGGAACAAGTCAGTTCTGACTCTGTTTTAGGGCTGGTATTTTCCTGACCTGATCACTCAATGCTCACAGAGCTCGCACTGTTTGATGTACATCAGCTGAGCATTCCAGTCTGGCTGGCAGAGATACTCACTGGCTTGCCTGTATGTCCATCTCCTGATAACAGTCTGCGGGGACTACTGCTCTGCCTATCGCCGTGATCACGGATGATCTCTTACCAAGTAGCAGGGGTAGTTTCTTTGGCAACTATCCCCTTACAAGTGGCCATGAGCTCCCTTACTCTCTATAGCACCCAGAGTTCTTCAGTGCTTTGTTAGATGCCTAGACATTCCCAACACAGTGTCATCATATGTTAAATACTATTTGTTTTCCTCGGAGAAATGCAGTTTGGATGTTGTTGTAAGGGCAGTACCTTATTTTCCACTGTAGTACTAAAAAAAAAATGCATGTAGTTGCCCGGTGTAATTACATGTGTCATCAGGACCCCTCTGGGATACTAGTGATGCTCAAAAACTCAAAGCTGAACTAATGGACCCAAAGAAAACAGAGGAGAGAAACTCTTCTCTCGGTCTTGCTCTCTTGTTGGGTATGCTGGGACTCTGCTAGCAAATGCCCAGGGCTGCTGGATTTTGCTCTGCCTTATTCACAGTTGTCCTCCTGAGGCAGCAGGCTGGAGCTCTGGTTGTCCCATACAGACTGAGGCTGGTAGTTCACTGAGGAGGCCCCCATGGTCTCGCCGTGCCTGGGCTTTCCAGAGTGAGGAAAGACAGCTGCCTTTCTGGACAAATGGCCAGATTTTTCTTTTGGTTGGGGCTTGTCAATCAACGTTCTTCAGAAATCAACAGACATCAGATGTAGAGGATTAGCATTGGGCTAATTTTGCCCTAATATTCTCCTTCTGACCTTTGTGCTGAGGTTGCAGAGTGCAGCAACACATTCCTGCCTGCTTCCTCTGGCACGCAGCTCCGTCTGCAATACCCCCGTGATGCCTGGGAGTCACTGGTGTGGGTCAGTGCGTGCTGCAGCACCTCTCTGCCTGGCCTGACGCCCAGGGGCATTTCTGCCAAGCTTTACTTGCCAGGAGCTGCGTCCGGCATTGGTAGGTGGCTGAATGGCTCATCTGTGTCAGAAAGCCAGGACCCGTTACTGTGCTGCAAGTGGTGCATGCTATTCCATACACTATTAGGTAACATCTCCTCAGCCATTAATCATTCTTTTCAATATTCAGTTTAACTACTTTTGGCCGGTGCAGATGCTTTGGTTACCTGATGGTTTTCTCCCAGCCACAGGCAGACCCACTCTGCGCTGGGATTAGAGGATGAATGATGCCTGTTTTTGCAGGCCTGTCTGTGCTTTATCCCTGTCTCACCAAAACAAATGGTCTGCAGCTTGGCAGTCACGGGTGCACCCTGTGGAGTGGGGCAGGGGAGACTATTTCTAGCTTCAGCCACATCTCGGGCTCTCAGAGGCTGCAGACCCCCAGGGGCTTCCTCCCAGGAGGGTTGTTTTGATACTGCCCAGCGATCCACCCAGCCTCTCTCCTCCAGCAGAAGCAGTTGGTGATCCTGGTGACAACAGCTCCAGCTTTAGATGTCTCAACAGCCACCTTCATCTCCTCACTGGCCACAGGATGGGTTTGTGGTATGACCGAGCTCTTGGTGGCTTTTCTCCACCTAATCCTGCTGCTCAGCAGTGCCCCGTTCACTCAGCTGCACCCACAACAAGAATTGATGATTTTTCTGACAAGGCAGGAGAGGCCAGACAGCTTTCTCTGGTGTCCCGTATCTGTTCTGCCTTTGTGTCTTCAGTTTTTTCCCAGGACAGTTTAGTGGCCCTCACTATTTTGAGGCATTTGTCTATGGTTTAGAACTGCTTCTTTCACCATTCACTCCTGCAAGCTGGAAGCACGTCCACAAATGACCCTGTCATTAACTGGGGAATCTTTAATGTCTCCAAATTCATAGGCGATGCCAGATTTCTCATCTGTGTAGTATAAATCTCTATTTTCCTCTTGGGCAGCCTTGGAATAGGCTATTCATCCAACACTGTTATCCACTCTTTCTGTGTTTTGGGCATTATTCTTTGCTGAAGTCTCACTCGCTCCTTGTAATTTCATGTGTGTGTTGAGAGCAAGAGAAAGAGAAAGGAATGAAATTAAAAAGCTTTACCTTCGATTTCTTCTTTTCATTACTATGGCCATGGCTCTGTACAAGCATTCAGTATTTGTTCCCACTTGCCCCCTACTCAAAGTATCTTTTGCCTGGAAATCCAGCACGAATATGTCCTGACTCTCAGTCTGCCAATTTATGCTGCTTTATCTGCTCCTGGAGTCTGTTTGTTAATCCCACAACCTGCTAACAGCACGTATCAAGTGTTGGGGCCAAAGCTGGGAAAATAAAGGCGATGATATACAAAGATGTTGCACCTGTGGCAAACACCGAGTCCTTTTACTGCCTTCTCCAAAATATTCTGCCTTGCAGGCTCTTTTCCTCCCCAGCTTCCACGCAGGTTCATGTATCCAGAGTCTATCTCGAGACCTCCTACCAGCATGACCTCCTACCTTGAAATCACTCATTTTATTAAAACATTCCTCCGAGGTAGTCTGGTTTTATTTCACAAATGGGGAACCCAAAATTCCAGAAGTTCAACTCTTTTCTCAGAAGGAAAAAAAGAAAGAAGAAGGTGGTTTAGTTGAATAAAAACAAGTGATAAGAAAGAGGCAAAGAATATTTTATTCCTATGTAATGGTATAAGAGCAGAACAGAGAAAACTTTAGATGGTCTGGTGCAATGGCAGATTAGAAAGTCAGACATTTCTGATTTCTAACTCATGCCAAGCTAAGAGCAAATGTCATAGTATCATTGTTTTAATATAAAACAAGGATAACAATGTTTCCTTATTTGGGGGTGGATGGGTAGGAAGGGAATTCTGGGACATCATGAAATTTTAAATATAAAGCATTTTATATAGTAAAAGTTACTCCATCTAGGCAATACAGATGCTTGCAGGTCCCACTCCAAATGTATTGCATGTCTTATATTAGGGCAGAATCTGGCCTGGTATCTTGAACTAATAGAGTTCTGTCTGTCATCTGCAATGAGGAGAAACCACAACTTCTTAGAAGCGTATTTTGGAAAAGTAAATAAATAAGGAAGGAAGAAATTGTGGCCTTTAAGGGAGTTTTAAAGTTTCAGTGAAGGAGAAGGCTGGACACTGAGATTCTTTAATTTTAATTATGCATTTTTCTAAGTTGCAAGAAAAAAATACAAAATTAAAATAAAAACTATCAATAACATAAGGAGAGAAATGAGCTTCAGGCTGAAGGATTTCTGTCAACATCTGGACCTGGGGCTTGAAAAACTGGGTGGCTGAGGTCATTCCATTTTATAAACCCAGCTTATGAACAGTATACACAGCATATGAACAAGTGCAAAGCCTGGAGTCACATAAACAGTGTATTTCATTCCTGGACATTGAAATAACAAAAAGGGCAGAGTCAAAAGGCTCCTCTCAGCATATGCACTTTAAACGTATGTGGAGGGCTCATGTGACACTGAAATAATAACACTGGGAATATGGAAAATGAGACTAAGCAATATTTACATTACCCTGTCCTTTTTACTGGGGTGAAGCGTTCAATTTGGTTAATGATAGGCTGATTTGGTCAAGAATATGGGCTCCATCACCTTTCCAAAGCACTCTGAACAAATAAAATTAATAAAATGTTTTCATAGGATCAAATTCTCATTGTAATCTAAAGCCATTTCTCCCAGAAAACACGTTTACTTGTTAAAGCAAGTAAGAACACACTTGCTTCACAGTGCAAACTGAAATAAAAAATTTAAGTGGACTGTTCCTTCAAATCTTTGGCATCCTTCTCTCCCATGCGCCTTCCCGTCCCAGCCAGGAGGTCAGAGCTACCCGCTAGTGCACAGGGATTGTGACAGCTGTGTATTTCCCCTATGACTATATTAGCAAGAAGCCTGCTCTAGTCTCAATATGACAAAGGAGAGCTGTATCTGCAGCCATATACTGGCCTCATGCTTGTTGATTGAAATTAGCAATCACGGTAAGCTTAAGGGCAGCTCTACAAGCAGAAAGCTCTCCACCATCTAGAAAAACCAGGCCCGTGTCTGTGAAAACCAGGGATGTATCTGAGACAGCTGAGTCTGAACACACCAGCGTAATGTTCTGCAACAGCTGAAAAGACAAGCAGCCTGTAAGAGTTATTAGGAGAGAAACAGCAAGCTGACCAGAAATCAGTGTGCCATTGCATCAGTCCTTGGTGCTCCTGCTTAAATGCTGCATGCAGGTCCGGTTTTCTCATTTCAGAGAGTACACAGTGAATAAAGGGTGTCTGATGAGGACTGGAGGTCTGGAACAGCATTTGTACAGGGAACCTGCAGTGGCTAGGACTTTTAATTTCAGAAATGAGGTGACTCTTCTTTTATAGGGTTGTAATGGAAACCTATGAAATTATGAATGATTTGTGGAAAAAAGAAAAAGGGACAGTTTGACGCTATCTGTCGCAACAGAATTGGGGGCTGCCAATGTGCTTATTCAACAGTAAGTTTAAAACAATCAAAAATAAGTCCTTTTTCTTGCAGTTCATAATTAATCTCTGAAATTTATTGTCACAGGATATAGCTAAAAGTGTAGCTGAGTGCAAAAAAGTTGATTTGTAAATAAACACTATCATAAAGGATATGTCCATCTATGGGTGATAAGGCCAATGCTCCAGACTGAACTTCCTATTGTAAAACCCCTTAAAATACTGATTGTTATAAAGTGGGAGGGTACCGAGGAGGCTCATTCGGTAGTTGCCCCTCTCTCCATGGGGCTCTAACATGGCTCTTAAACACACTAGGGACAGGACAGGGGGCTGAAGGGGCTGGGTCTGATCCAATTTGCTAGTTTCTGCATTCTTAAAAGAGTTATGGGCAACCATGTGAACATCTTCATGGTGGAAATGTGAATACACAGACTACAGTCGTCGTGAGCTTGGAGTTGCGAGGAAGGAACATAGAGGAAGACCACACCACCAGACCTGATTGCTGAGGATGTGAACACTACCCTTCATGGGGGATTTGCGTTCAAACTCAGCTCAATTCACTCTTGTCTGAAGATGACTGAACTGTGATGATGACACCTTTTTGGTAGATACTTATTACCTTCACCTAGCTGATGACTCAAACTTTTTCAAAGAACATGCCAATGATTTGCACAATTCATACCACAAAGCATCTGCTTAAGTTTGTTGCACCGAAAATTGCCACAAGGCAATCTTTAGCTAAGATTGCCTTTAAAATAAAAACTTGACGACTTAGACTTCAAAGCTCTTTGTCAACTTTGAAAATAACAACTGGAAGCTCTTTTCCCTTCTCTGAGCCATGTTTGGTTTTGTTGCATAAAATAATTTGTAAACCAGTGCTGTCTTTCTGTCAGGTCACACCATGGTTCAGATAGCAGTTCTGTAACAAATAAACCTCTCAGAAATCATGGACCAGAAAGTAAATGAGAGATCATACATAAGTGATGGGTGAAAGTGTGTTACCAAGTTGTGATAGCTTTTGATCCTAGTAGAGGCACTCAGCGGTTAGCCAACACGATTTTCAAGGTGTTAATCTGGGTCTGCAGATGTTATGGAGAAAGCCAACCTCTGCAATATAAATTAATCCAGTTTACATACACCCCCCATTAACTGGGCCAAAGACAAAGTAGAAGAACTGAATGACTCAGGGAACTGTTAAGGAAAGAGAAAACCTTTCACATATTGAGGACTGCTAGCAATCAAAAGCTGTCCTCAGTTGATGGCTCTGCTCATTGGATGGCATACGCAAGTTGCAAGCAGCATAACCCAGATGGCTTTCCTTTGGGTGTCTGGATAAAACCAAAGATTTATTAGGCCACAAAAGCCACAAGGCTTTATTCTGATGACACTGGTTCTTTGGGCTGGAGCTGATGCACTGCTTGTGGGACAGGGAGGAAAAGGCTGGGCCCCAATGCAGCTGCTCGGTGGACGGGCAGAAAAATCTGTCCCTTGTTCCAGCTCAGTTTTACGTGACCACTAAGTCCAGCGAGGGGAAAGCCTTAGGTAGAAAAAGAAATATTGTCCAGTTCATTTTCTTCAAAATGTCAGACTATCTTCTGAACTCATACATTCGAAGAAAAATTTCCAAGAAAGCTGATGAGATTTTTTAATACAATTTGTAACTTGAGACCTATATTTTCATTCTTTGAATTTTGTCAGTCATTTCAAGGGTTTCAGCACCGAGAAAAACATCTTGTCTCCATAACCACAAACAAATAACATCACAACAAAGAAGATACCTCTTCCAATTTCAAACTCAGCCTAACAATTTGTCAGAGCAAATCTTTTATAAGATTGAGTGATTTGCTTTTGCTGCCATGAAAGTATTTTCTTATTTAGATTCACAGGTTCAACATTTCTGCTAATGTTGCATTTCAGACACTACCTGCTAGGTGGATACTTCTGCTATCTTTTTCCTTCAGGAATGGAAGATGGTGACAATAGGCACTTTAGCTATCTGTGCTTTTTTTAAAAAGGTACCACTACAGAAAAAACTGTCCTGCTTTTCCAACGTAAGGGTGAACATACTTGCTTAATGTAAGCCTCTACTACGCTCACAAAATGTATATGCCTTCCCTGGCCAGAAAAAAATGAATGAAACAAAGTCTTATCCTGCATTCAGGAGGGAGGTTGTACATCACTGTAACTCTGTTGAGTTCTGTAAGTGTGCAATGTACAGTTTTGGCTCAATTTTTATAAATTTGAATCACATTTTTTTATTTGCCTATTTTTCTCCCCAAATCCTTGTTATGACAGCTTGCATATTTTAAGATTTATTTCCTTCGCATTTCTTAATGTAGAAAGAGACAGCAAAACAGCTTGACTATCAGTTAACATAAGTTTTAAAATGGAGTCCAAATATTTAATTGAATTGGTTGTGTCAGTGGCTTAATTACCTAATTGCTGGGATTCTATTTCTGTGATACAGATTGTCAGTGAGTTTGGAAGATCAGTTACATTGCTGGAGACTGGAAATAATCTCCTTCCAAATGACATAAATAGTTGAATGATACAGGCAAAATATGCCCTGAATGTACATCCAATGCAAACTTTGGCTTAAACAAGTCAGACCATGTCTGTTTTTCTTTAAATTGATTTTTGTAGAATACTAGGTGGCTATTTGAGTTCTACTTTAAGATGATGGCAGTATTAATATTATGCTTTTGCATGTATATGCTCAAAACCACATTCATGATTTTTTTTTCCTAAGCGTAGACTTATATTACTTGGATTAAAGATACAGGAGTGAATGGCTCATTTTTAAACACATGCAATCAATATCACGATCTTCCAACAATCTGCAGTGCAGAAACAGAGAGAACCTGGAGGGCTGAGGCTTCCAAAAGGAAATATCATAAGATGAAAGTGAATTAATCTTTGGAAACTACATCTCATATCTTTGTCTCAAAGATGGATTCTAGATAAAATCTCATCAGCTTTTCTATTTTTATTTAAATAAAGCATGTTCTTTAATTGTTAGTAACAGTATCACTCAGAATCTATATATTATTATATGTTATATGCTCTAAATGGTTTTTATAATTGCCGGTTGGTGAGTGTATATCAAACCTGGCAAACTCGGCTAGTGTTCACTCAGTTCCTCAGTTCGGCTGGGGATGAAAAGAGAGACAAAACACGTTCTTGAAACCGGAGGAGAAAACCTGAGGTGTGGCACGGGGCAAGAGCGGGGAGTAGATGTGCTTCATTAAAAGGTGCTTTGCCTGCTCTTCTAATAGTATTCACCTTTTAACACACTAACATCTTTGGAAATGGTAATTTTGTGGCAAATCCAAGGATGTAAACTTACCCAAGTTATGTTCCAGTACTAGTAGGAGAAGAAAGCCTTGTGATAACTCCAGGTGGTCTCTTGGAAGCTTTGGGTGGGCACTTTGGGTAGGTAACCGCTGCAGAAGAGGTGGAGGTTTGTGCCTGCATGGCGGAGGCACTGCTTCCCCATCGCCTGCCGAGGGCTGTGGCTGAGGAAGGACATCTGGCCTCGGGGACTGTAACATTATAAATTCCCAACAAACCCAAGGGGAGAGCATGGCAAATTCAGTCTCTGAACATGAAACCCAATGACTTTAACAGCTCCGCTGTTTATGGGACCTTTTCTTAAATGACTGATAGGAAATCAAAGGCCGGCTGTGGCCGCGGGGCCCCCCAGGTGGAAGGCAGCCCGGCTCTCTGCTTGGCCCCGGGCTGCGGGGAGCGGTGTCTGAAGAGATGCCCAGGCTCCTGATGCGGCATAAGAAGTGGAGAGAAGAGTCAGGCCCTGGCAGGGGCCGTGAGAGGCAACGCTCATGCTCTGGGAAATGAAGGTACAAGTGTAAGTGAAACAGGCATCGTTCCTCACCATCAGAGCAGGTCTGGAGTTTGGTTACGAACCATGAAAAGCCATCTGGGAGCTCAGCTGAGCTCTGCTCGCAGCGGGAGCAGTGGGAGCAGTGGGAGTGCTACCTGCAGCATGACATTTCTGAAACTTCACCTTTTGAATTAAACTCACTGCAGTGTGCAAAACTTCATGAAACGTTTTAGGTTTTGACACTTGGATTTTATGGTGACCTTAAGAGGGCAAGGCTGGAGCGATGTGTCGGGCAGGTGGATACTTTGCGGGCTTCTCTATGTAGGCCCACTCTGTCGCTAAGAACCTGAACAATTATAACTTGCATACCGCCAAACAGATATTGCATTGTTCTTACTTTTTGTAAAAGAAATTCATTGCCAGACTGAGACCTTGTGTGCCAAGTTTCAGACTGGAGTGCATTTTATGGCTGAGTTATAAACCCCTGGAAGAAGAGGTTTGCAATGTAAATGCTGACACAGCCAGAGCTATAACAGGGTGAACGGTATTGCAATAATATCTTATTTACCTCTAGCAAGGAGCATATAAAGAAAACTTAATCATGTATTCCTG
>NW_008824941.1:782092-788229 GCF_000699105.1 Pygoscelis adeliae
ACTTATCTCTGGTTTTATTTGGTACGTTAAAACTACAAAGTTCGTGCATTGATTAAGGAAGAGTAGCAATAGTCTGTATATTCCTATGCATCGCAAGATTTGCATATTTGCATGTGATAAAGCACTCCCATATTTATTTAAAATTCATTAAACATTATTTTACAGAAAAGGACAATTGAGAAAGAACAGAAGCATAGCACAGAGTAAGCAAAATTGCAGCAGCTTATTGCAAACGACTACAACCATTACAAAAGGAACGTATAGGTGACTGCTGTATGTGATTGAGTACCCCAATATTAGCTGGTGCTGTTTTTTTTCCAGATATGAATAATTTACAGCAGAAACCCCAGAAATACTCTGCTGTGGCATGACATCTGCTTAATTGAACAGGAAAGCATTGCACTGAGCTAGCAAGTTAAAAACAGGAGGACGGTCATTCATAGGCGATCTGAAGAAAGCAGTCTGGAAATTATGGCCACTGACTGCCAGTCTCTGCCACTAACTACACATAGAGCACACGTGTTAGGGATGTACACGCTGTAGAATTTGCTCGATTGAGTTATCTCTAGGTTGGTCCCGTACAAGAACCAGCACCTATGCTTTGGCATTTCTGTACTGTAACCTCTCTGATGTCCATTACTGGGTCTGGAAACCTGGGCTTGGCAAGCTGCACTACAAAAATAAACCTACTAATTCTGAGAAGTGGTTTTTCAGGCACTGCTGCCACTTCTGGATGAAATATGTTCAGCCTTCTGGAGTAGACAAATAAGTCTACGCATGCAATGTGTAATGTTTTCTTTTGTCCTTTATAAAACTGAAATGACTGAAATAATTTCAGGAGATTTTGCTATCCTTTCTCCAGTATGCCTTGGCAGTCCCCATGCAGTGAATAGTTTCTCCAGCTTCAGTGGAATGCCTCTTGGATGGAAGATAGGGCTTACGGTGAGTTTAGCTGGCCTGCTGCTGCTGCAGGAATTCAGGGGCACGCTCTCACACATTATACAGGAAAAATTACACAAATGTCCAATGACAAGTGTATATTGCCGACATGTATCCAAGAAAAAACATTGTATACATTAAGAATGTGTCTTTTTGGCACTTGCTGAAATAAGAACAGTCAAGAATTTGTGGTCTGGGCTCTTTTTAAGTCTTTACATGATGAGACTGAGCAACGGTTTCTGAGCATTTTTGCAGCACTTCCCTGTATCGGTCCCCTTCCCTGCTCCCCTCGCCAACAATTCTGTACAGCTTGCTGAGCGTCCGCTTGAGCTCAACTGTTACTGGTAGATCTTACACTTTTCTGCTTAGGCACAGGAATCAAACTGAAAAACTTTAACTGATTTTCTTTTCTGTAACTTGTTTATTTCTCCGCCTACAAAGCAAAGGCAGTCTTTGCTCTGTAATTTAATGTCCGCCTCTTTTTCCGCCAAGGTTGGTTTGGTATTTCCTTTACAAACCTCAATTGTTGGCATTAAAAACTTGGCCATTTCAACTCTACTGGACTAAAAATTGGCAAACAAACTGTCAGCTAGCATTTAAATTGTTCTACTAAAATTTCTTTCTTTTTATGAGTAATCTATGACCAGTCCTTATCCCTGCAATCCCCACTACACTTCTAGGTCCCCTGAAGGTGAATCACTGGAAGCAACTGGCTTGAAAATGCTGCTGACTCTGTTTACAAACATTTAAACCAGACACTGCAGAGCCCAAGCTCTGTACCAAAATGCAGTTATCATTCTGTCTGTCTATCTGTCTGTCTGCAGGCAGCCTTTCTTATGCTTCTCCATATCAGGCAGAAGTCTCTCGGCAGAAGCTACAAGGTAGAGAGTCCTCACCAGAGTTGGAAGGGCAGAGAAGCAAGAAGGCACGTAGTAAATCTCTCCTGGTGCAAGGTCTGGGCTTGGTCACCTCAGTGCTCTGGCAAGGTATTCCTTGTTAGAAAAGGACACATACCATAAAGGGATTTCTACCTGCAGTAGTTTACAGGAAGCTGCACCAACTAACTATGCCTGAAAATAGTGGGACCGTGGTGGGGGGAAGCCCAGAGGATGCACCGCAGAAGCAAAGCCCAGGAGAGGGCTCACCCTGACCCGGAGCAATAGCTTGCAGCTAGAGGAAGGAGTAAGAGAAAGGGGCTGCGTTGTAGACCTGGGTGAGCTGGGAAGCAGGAAAAGCCCTTTACCACTGCCTGTGCGGAGCACAGGGGCTGTCGGTGGGAGAAGTTGTTGGGCTGGGCAGCACCAGCCCCGTGCCACCCCTGCCCTGCCCGCTCTGAGTGCCAGGGCTGGGGCACCATTTTACTGGCAACCCCTTTAAACCCTCTAGCCAAGCCCTCGTCGCTGGTAGTCAAGTCCTCCCAGAAGGATCGTGTTTTTTATTTGCCTCTGGAGAAACAGAGGCAGCAGAAGCTCCGCCAGGCTGGCTGAGCATCCCCCTGTTCAAGGTGGGACCTGAGTCTGGTATTTTAGCAAACATCCCCCAGAAATGGTATTTGGCCTCGCTGCTAGTGATCGAGGGCTGGCAGCACAGTCTCAGCAGCATTTCCATCCCTGGCTTTTTGTTTTGAAGCAACAGTGATATCACGAAGAAGACTGAGTAACTATAATACATATAAACGTATTTTAATGGGATGTGCATCAGTCTCAAGAAGTACAAACAATTTTAATATGATTCTCTTCCCTCATATTTCTCCCTCCTGCGAAATAACAGCAAAAAACTGACAATACAGTACAGGAGCATTACAGGAGATGCGACTGGGACATGGCTCTTCCAGGCGAACACCCATTGGGATCCAGTGCAGGGAGAACAGTATTTTGCAAATACGTGAACTCGGCTCTAGGCAATTGACGGGCAGATCTAAATGCATAAGTGAAGCAGAATATGCTGCTCTTTTGCTGCTGCAGGAAAAATTATGAGTCATAAAAGTAGACCCACTTTAACAAGCACAGAGCCTACCTCAAAGCATTCAGCCCACAGTACAGCCCAACACTCAGTGGTGGTCACTGGCTTTCCTAAAAGCTCATAGCCGTTTGGAGGGTTTCTGAAAGGCTTGAGGGAGTGTTGAGGAACTAATAGAGACCCCCTCTGCAAGGTATGTAAGATGTACAGTCATGCTTAACTTCTCAAATCAGGAAGTTTAAAAATTGTTGACAAAAATTATCCGATTTGAGATTATGAAATTAAGTTACATATAAAAAAATGCTTAATTTTGTTGCAAGTGTGTTTAACTTTATTACCCATGACCACTGAATCCCTAATACACTGGTTGCTAAAGGGTCACAGCCATTAAACTGCTTTGCCAATTGTATGGTAAGGACCATGTGGTTAAGCCTCCATCCAATATGAACATTGAAAACTCTAAAATGTCTCTGAAAACAGAAAAAAATATGTTTAGCTTTATCTTTAGCCCATTTTGATAGTGACTATCCTGTGAAATAATAGCCATAATACATGGCTATCTTGTGAAATATTTTTTCCAATTTCAAGCCCGTTGCTGCATTTTGTTTGGAATTCAACTGTTTCCTTCCACTGCAGAAGCCATGAGAAGAAGAGATTTGTGCTCATCTTTCATGAACCTTTCATGCAAAAATAACTTCGATATTAGGAATAATTTTGCCTAAAAAGCATCTTATATAAATATGTATTACCAGGTTTTGTCTCTTCCTCTGAAGCTTTGGGGACTCTTGCTCCTTGGCTGAAGACACTAGAGTGAGTGGGCCATTAATCAGATTGAAATCATAATTCCTACGTTCCTGTAGAATCAATTCAAGGGAAAAGGCAATTTGCCTTCCGACCCTGCTCTGCTGTAGCAAGTAGTAGTGATACAACACCTCAAAGATGAAAAGTGTTACTTAATGTGAAGTGTACCCAAGTTCACTTCAATGCTGATGAGAGACAGTCCTGGACTTCCCTGACCACCAGCTGACATCCCGCTATGCGTGGTGTCTCAAAGTGTGGGTTGACACTCACCCAGCCCTACTCCAGAGCAGGTACATCAGAGTGACATTCCAGCAGCATGGGGAGCTCCCTTAGTGTAGACAAACCCTGTGGTAGCCAGCCCTGCTGCCATGGCCAAGTGCAGCACATTTGCCCAGAGCCAGCCGGTAATTAAAACCTGATCCTAGGAAAGAGAAGAAAAAAAAAAAAGCCAGGAAAAATAAACTAAGTGCTTATTTGTCTGAGAACCATGGATAGAACAGGGTGGAGCTGCTCAAAGAGGCATAGTTAAGGATGACAATATTTAATTATCTTCCTCAGAAAGCCATGGAAAGGCAAGTGCAAGTCCCATCCTCCCCATCTCTGACCCCCATCACTTCACAGAGGCTATGCAGTTGGTGGGAGCTGGATTCACTTTGAAGGAGCAGGGAGAACAGGGAAAGACTTCCTGACAGCGATCTGGTCACAAGATTCCTGGGAAATGTAGCAGAGACTACCTGATTCCTGGCAAATCGCACACAAAGGTAATTGCAGTTTTTAGAGGAAGGCCTCTTCTATTACTGCCCATTTTGGAGGGGAAGGGGATATTCAGAGGACTGTGGTTTAAATTCTGGATGGCAACTCCATTTTTGGTCTGCTAGCAGTGATTCCTGGTCTGCTAGCAATGAAAGGCCGCTTGGGTTTATGGTGCACCTTAAGTTCTCCCTGACTGACATGGGAAAAGCTGTTCAAAGCCTAGTATCCCAGGATGGATGACATTATTTTTCTGAACCCAGTTGCAGGGTATTCTCTTGGGATAGGTGGCATAGCATCTGACTCATCTGCTAGTAGGGAGTGCTGCTAAGTGACCACAAGTTAAATAAACTTGAATTCCTCAGTCATGACTGAGGGATAATGAGGAAAGTTCCCTCCTGCTCTGCAAGTAGCTTCTGCAGGTGTTGGACATCTGGAATTCCCTCAGCTCCCAAGATCTGTTAACCACGGAGAAGAGAACAGATTGAGTAGATTACTGTGTTTTTTGGATGATTTGAGAAATCAGAGACCTTTCTGATGAACAAACATTGTTTGTAAGTGCTAGCTACAGTCGTCGTTCCCATGTTAAATGGCTTTTCTCTAGTAGTTTTCACAAAGTCTTTATTATCCATGAAAAGTATATAAGCTGAACAAGCTACCTGGTCAGGACAGTCCACATAAAACACCCAAATAAATTCTCAGGCATGTAAGTCATTTATTTCATCATATGTCAGGAAAACAGAATATATGTATAAAGCCACATAATTCTGTAAAGATAACTTGTGCTGAAATTCAACAAAGCATGTTATTTTTAGTAGCTGCAGATCATAAGTGGACATTTTACAGAGAAACCTACAAAAGTTAGTTGTACTTTCTGGTAGTAATTACCTCCCACAAATATGACTCACTTCTGCAGTTTAAATGCAATGGTTTAGTGTCCCAAAATCAACAGTTTTATAAATAAATCTCTGAATCACAGACTGAATGCCTGAAGTGTTTAAATATTTCTTACTGGCCTGGGAAGTAGTTTGCATTTAAGGCTTTTACTTCATAACAGATTCTCAGTGAGCAGTACTGATACTAAAGGGGAGTAAATACAGACAAAATAGGAAGGCTGCAGTGAGCTCTGTAGCAGAATAGCATAAACTAAGTTTTCCCAGTCTTTAGTACTTCTGCTACCATGAAGCGGGATTGCCAGGTTAGATATGAACAGAACCCAGGATGGAATCGATTTTCCTGTTTCACGGCATCCTTTTCTATGGAAAGTGTACCTGGAGCTGAGGTCGCCTTGCGGCACGGCTTTCCAGGCAGAACTGGGGGGGACCGTTTCAGGTCTCCTGGGGAGGCAATGCAGGTCACCTCCATAAAGAAATGCCAGCTATCTCACTGAAGAATGATGATAAAAGAAGAGGCCTCTCCCCAGAAAGCCAACTCACTACAAGGCTAAAGAAGAAAATAATTTCACCTTCAGATCATTGGATTTTATATTGTGACAATTATAGTATTAAAGTTTTTCAAATGACGTGCGGTGTCCCGAGGTCTGTCGCCTGTTGGAGCGCAGGTGAATGCACTCAGGTTTGCTCCCTGCCGTTCAGCACAGAACCGCTCCTGCGGGAGGGCTATACGCTGCTGTCGCGGCGGGCGCACGGGCCCACCGGGGGGCTGTCACGCGGCGGGGGGGGCAGGGG
>NW_008824941.1:788675-799140 GCF_000699105.1 Pygoscelis adeliae
GTAGAGCTTTACCCAGCTAAAATAAGCTCTCCCAGAAAAAGCATGAATTTTTGTTACGTCCTTGTGGGGTTTCTTCTAGTTTCACTGCACATTAAACTCAGATTTTTCCCCAGTCAGAAAGGAAAAAAAAAACCAAACCAAACAATCATTCCCCTCGCTGATACTGCTGTACCAGCATGGCTTTCTTGACTAGAGGTGACCTAAATAATACTAATCTGATCGGATATAAAAGCAGAAATATTTATACACGTACACATGTAAAAAAAGTCCTGATTTACACACTGTTAAGTTTGCAAAAGCCACCCAGAAGACAAGAAATGTAGATATGCAGTTGAAATCTATAAAGCTCCTATCTTTATTTAATTACAAACTGTCAGTTATAATCACTACCGAATCTGGGATTGCTGGTGAGAAGTTATATATCATAAGTGACAGAACAGAACATGCAGTCCTTTTTATTTATATTTAATTAGAGAAAAAAATTAAAGAGAAAAAGGAAAAGGCAAGAGAACAGAAAGCTAAAGAAATAGGAGCTGAATACAAGAAAGAAGGAAAGGAGCAGGGACATTTTAGATGTCATCCTCTAGCAATTAATCAAAGATTTCTAAAAAGTTCAAGCACAGACTCTGCAGCCTTATCTTGGTTTCTAAGTCTCGGTGTGATCTACAAAACAGCCCGCTTATGAGTAAATGCATTCACCTCTTGGCTGACTCATCCTCAGACATTTGCCTTTCTCCTTTCTTTATATTTCAGCTACTACAAAATCTCTACAGCTCCGTCAGACCCACCTTTGCGGGACACGTGGATCACTGCTGTTTCTGCTGCATGACCACTCGGAGATCTGCCGTACTGGCCCCCTAGAGCAGCAAATCTGCCACCTGTGAGTTTTTAAAATATTTTATTGGGAACAGGATGGGGAAATTATATTCTCTCATCTTACCTCCATCAATTAGAAAGTCTGATAACTTTGTCAGGCTTGGTTATGTTAATTTACATTTATTTTATCTAGAAATAGATGTTCCTCTGATATTATGCAGGCAAAGATTAGAACAAAGCACATCATTACATATATTGTGAAGCTCCATTTTTGATGACTGTGCACAGTATCATTTAATCAATTGCATAAAAACCCTACAGTGATTCCCTGTGAGCTGCAGACTCCGTGTGTGTTGCCAGCTACTGCAACACTCACTTTCCACAAGCTACCAGCCCTGGTGCAGCAGGCAGGCACATGCTAAGATTATCTGAATTGATGCGACTCAAAAAACAGCAAGGCCTCCTGATTCTCCCACTTAGTTTTACATTGTTATCTTACATAAAATACCAGTGCCTTGAAGAAAATAAATAGATAATAATGAGGATAAGGTGGCATCATCAATATAGAATTTTTTTTCAGGAGAGTCAGAAAGGAGGCGTGAGGTAATAGAAATGAGCTGGAACCTAAAAGTGGGAACTGTGAGATCAAGAGCTTCAACTGAAAACAAGAACGAAACGGAAACAACAGAGGAGGGAGATAAGCATGAACGTGCTGGTTGATCACGGGATTACTGCAGCCTACCGGTCAATGCGGTCCTGAGAAACAAACAAGACCATAAGATGCAAAACGTGATCATAAGATGCCAAACATGATCACAGGATACAGAAAAGTGTTGGTAGAGCACAGGAAGAATTCAGGCCCTTGTCCAAGGTATCGGTGACACATCTGACAGCTTTTGAATAACTAAAACTGGGTCGCTCACATTCAGGAAAAGACAAAGTCAAATGGGGATAGGTGCAGAGGAAGGCTACAAGGTTAAGCAGTTTATTTTGTGAGTAAACTACCTTATGAGACTAAGAAAACCTGCTAAATAAAGGCAGAGAGGAGATACAATTGCTCTCTTTAAATTTCTCTTCTTGATGTTATTGCTACTAAAGGGAAAAAAAAGGGCACAGATCTAGAAATACCGTAGCAATGAAACACATTTGCAGAACTAAATGGGTTTGAAAACCCACTCTGGCTTTTCTGAACAACGCTTGAGAGCTGTGCAGGCACACCAGCCTTCCCAGAGCCAAGTCAGAGATCTCGGACTGGGCGCAGACAGGCCCAGTTAGCTGGGTCTAGAGACGGAGCGTATGGCAAAAAGAGCTGGCAGATTACCGGTATCTGCTGTGCCCGAACTACCTACCTATTCCTGCCCATTCCTACCTCTTAGTCAGCCTTACGAAGAGTCTGAAGCCATGGGGGTACTTTAATAGCCTACAAATGCTGCCCATTTGCTGCTGAGTCTCTCTCCCGGAGGGAAGCAGGTTTCTCTTAAATAGCCCTGGGAAAGACTATCCTCTCTTGCATCATGAGTCTATGAGGTGGAGGTAAAGGGTGCCTAAAATATAAACACCCCAAGGCTTAGCCCTTCAGGGAACAGAGCTCAGATGCAGCCTCCCCTGCTGCTCTTGCAGAGTGTAGCTGCTCTGCCGTCCGCTCTGAGAACAAATGAGTCGCTAAAGGTCACGTTTCTCGTTGGGGACAGTGAGTTCCTGTGCAGGTTGTGCCCTAGGCATAACCACAGCACAGCACCCTCTGTCCTCGCTCGCTCTCACCTCCCTGCAGAGAGGCCAGGCATAATTGGGTTCCTATTTTTGCTCTTGCTACAGAATGCCTGAAAAGGAAGAAAATTTTCTTCACAGTGAAAAGAGATTTGAAAGAGAAGAAATGCTCCCCGAGTCGACTGAGCTCAGTGACTCTTGTGGCATGCTCTCCATACATGTTCAGACACTTAATGTAGATGCTCCAAGTCTTTTCCCTGGTGTATCTGCCTCTCCAATGCTCTGTGTAGACGTTGGTCTTCTGCTTGGGATCACAACCGTGAAATGCTTCAAGTGGTGAGTGTGCTGGCCCAGCTCTGGCCGCAGTGACGGAGCGGACAGCTACGTAACCGACGGAGGCAGGAGGCTGGCACATCACCCTGAGAACGCAATCTGAAGCAGTGAAGAAAATGGAGTCTGATTAATGCATCCGCAGTGCAAAAATGGACAGTGATTGTCCTTTGTTTCTCTATTTGTGACTTCGCAATGTGGATTTGATTACAGCGGTCTGAACTCAGCAGATTTCCTCCCTGTGAACAGTGGAAAACATTGATGCTCTATTTACAAAGAATTTCTGGGAAGCCTGTTGCACATACGTATCAACAACTCCTTGCTTGGATGGTTTTTATTTAATAGGGTTTTGAAAAGCATATGGAGAAAATTTCTGCTGTGGTGCATTTAACTTAGAAATGTGCTGTGCCTGGAGGAATAAGCTCTTAGGAGCTACAATGCTTTTGTATCTGGGTAAAGTGGGCTGGTGTAGGGTTGTGTATTTGGGCTCTCGTCTTATCATAACCTCTGGGCCCTGTGGCTGGATTGTACTTTGCTGGAGAGTTCAGCCTGTATGCAGGCAAGGCTCTGTGTAGAACTTGCATTTGCTAGAATTTTTTGCTCAAGGTCTTGAGTTTTATAACATTTTTTTATGACTTTGCTCTTTGGAACAATATCTACAATATGTTCATTTTCCTTTTACTCCAAGCTCCAGCAATCACCCTAAAATGGCATTACATAACATAGCACATCTGGCCTGGAAAAGGACAGTTCAAATGTTCTATATTTGGGTTGCGATCATTATTTTAATGTAGGTCTAGTGAGGGGGTTTGAAGATAGATAATGTCTCTAAAATTTGAAAAATTCTACCGTGTCCTTTTATGGTATTTGTTTTAATCGACCTTTCTTTATTTCCAGATCACAGGGGAAGCCTTTCAGAGCTGACACACAGGAGCAATACGGAGTACAAGCAAGGCGTGTCTAGAGTCTGCAGGGACCCAATGTATCCTGCACTCGTGGTTAAATGAGTGGGAATTGCAGCCCTCGAACCCCACAGCATTTGGTTACACTTGAATTTCTGATTATTCACTCCCTTACAAATAGTTTCTGAATTTCCTAGTGTGCAGCAGCAAGCCTGAACACACAAAAAGCAGGTCATTGTTATTCAGACATTTTTTATTTCAAAATAACCCACTATCTGATGCAATTCACTTTAAATAGTACATCCTTAAATCATTGTTTTAAAAGCTTCCTTAAAAATTGTTAAGGGACTTTTCTGTTTCCCTATTGAAATTTACAGCGGTCTTTTCAGCAAGGAAGAAACTAATCAGGGTCCCAAATCTCAAATGTCTTTACACAGACGGTTAACCAAAATAAAGTTAAATATACATGTTAAGTCTTTGCAGGAATCGGACTCAGCTAACCATAGAAGAGACGTTATAAAATCTGACTATGCCGTCCAAAGCACAGAGCAAAACAAAAAAGTGAGACCATTTAGTAACTTATCTCAATTTGATCAAGTTGCAAGCACATGAAGTACTCATTTCTCAGCCAGCACTGTGATTTTCAGGTGGGAGGCAAACCTTCGGGATAATTCCAAACAGGTCTCACAAGTTATTTAAAACTGCATATCCATTATTTATAGATGAGTATTTCTCTTGCTTCACTTTCAATGAAACTCACGTTTGAAATTTTTATAGGCTTAAAAAGCATCATTCAGCCTGGTTAAAGAGCTTACTTTCACAATGCAGACTGAAAAGTACAGCGCGCTCATGGCACAACAGGTAAATATGAAGGACAAATGCATACATGCTATGTGTACGGCAACAGATCTCACATTGGGAAACAAGAGGGGGAACTGAAAGAGAAAAGACTGGGAAGTAGGCAGAAGAGGAAAGGAGACAAGAATAAGCACTAACAACCTGAGTCAACATTAACAAGAAAAGACTCCCTGAAGGGAAGATGTCCCTTTCTCATGACTTCTCTGTTTATTGATTCAAATGGAAGAAGATAGATACCACATTGTGGACCTGTTTTCTAATTAGCAAACAAAGAAAAAACTATAATTAAAACATCTGATTTAAAGAATGCATGAAAAGCAACCTTTGCTGTTTTGGCTGTGACCTGTTTAGTCTGCTTTGAGCTTTTTAGAAGCTCAATATCAGAGGTTATGGAACAGATGGAAAAAAATAATGCCAGCATATTTTTCCCCCTTAAGCTAAATAATAGGACATGCAGTAGGTAGATACCACATAAGCGGTAGACAAAACCTTGATTTAGCTTCTAGAACTTGTAAGCACCATACACATTGCGATTTTTAATCACTGAAAATCGGTATTCTATCTTTAGTCTGAAAAAAAAACCAAACAAAACTTTCTAGATGATTTTAGGATGCAGCAATGTGTTAAACTCGCACATCAAAAATGTCCCAGTTCACATTGTTTATTCTTCTATGTCTTATATAGGAAGGATGCTTTCAGCACACTGTAAATCAGTTGCATATCCAATGTCATTAACCTTAACATAGTCTTCAACAAGGTTTTGAAGCTCTGCAATGTCCCTGGTCATGCTCACAGCTTGCAGCAATCACGACTAAGTTGCATACATACTCCCACCGGATTTTCTAGGTCCAGTGAAGCCGCAAGAACGTACGTGTTTGTACTGACCTCACACTTAAGCTGCACAGGCTTGCTCTAAGCCTGCGGTTAAATGGAAGAAGACAGATAGCCTCTAGGGCCTGACCCAGTAGCCACCAGCATCTCAGGGAGTCTTGGCAATGATGGCATTAGCCTGTCAGTCAGGCCCCTTGGCGTTCGGTGTACAGTACGCCCAGCTCTAAGAGCTGTTTCCAAACCAGGAGCAATATGTCTTATTTAAAACCTGTTGGTTTGTGAACTTATCTCCAAATACTCCCACGTAAAAACAGTGAAGTGGCAAAACCCAATATCTTAAATTATTGACATACCGAGTAACCCGTGAAGGAAAACAAACACATTTGCTCTCTTATCATGAAAATAAAAGATTGGCACTGCTTCTGTAAACAATAATAAGGCCGGTTTTTTTACCAGTAGTAATGCAGGTTCTACACCTTTTTATTTCTTAGAAAATTTTATTGATGACAGAAAAAAACTAATGGGGGCGATACATGAACAATGAAGAGCAGAAGGGACTTATTACTTTGGTAGAGCACTGAGGAAGCTTCAGAACCAGAGGCTCTGACTACGGCACATCAGTAATATCCCTGTTTGGTAGCAATGGGCTGGATATTAAAACCAGACTTAATGGAGAATGGAGCTAAGATGTAGTGCTATATACAGATAATGTCAATTGATCTCCACTTAACAAGATCCCAAAATTATGTCATCTTTACACGTCATTGATATTTTTATCAATATGGTTAAAAATGTCAGTACCCAAAGAGCATTTGGTAGTGCCTTCTAGAAAAACACCTGGGAAGAAGTCAGAGAGTCAGAGGGTCATGTTTTTGGTTTTACAGTGATGCTGAAGACAAAATTCATTTATAAGAGAGAGAATAAATTCTACACTTTGAAGTTTTGTCTATATCAGGGAATTTTACTGGTAAAACAGGGAAGAAAAATAACTTTATACATTCCACCAGCTAAGCCCCACTAAAGTTAAAAATGCTGGGAGGTTAAATATGTACGTATTTCTGCTGCCTTTCAGCATTTTTACTGATGGATCAATCAAGTGTTCCTCAGTGAGCTAATTCTGTCCCTGCTTTGGAACATGCTCGGAGTAGATGGATTTTTTTTTTTTTTTTCTCACATCCATGTGCTAAATTTGAACAAATTTCTACTGCCTATGTATCAGCTGAGATTTTCCACAGAAAGCAGAAAAGACATCCCATCAAGAGGGTGACTTCTTTGCCAAATTTTAAGCAAGGAGTTTAGAGCTTCTCTATGTGGTCAAAATAATGTATTTTTGCTTAATTGCTTTATAGATACTGATGAACAATTTGCTGAACTTCTCACTCTTTCTCTCCTGCATACCTCTCAGAAAAGTCAGATTGCAGGTGATATCCAGAAAAGGAAACTCCTGCCTAATCAGTTAAAATTTAAACCAACCAACAGCTGAAATTATAGCCAACTAAAACCTGCCTCTTATAATGGAAATGTCAGACATCCTTAATTATAGGTCACCACCGGTTCTGCCTACAACGGAGTAATTTTATTTTCATCCATAGAAATGAATGGAGTTTAGAGGGGAAAAAAAAATCCACCTATTAAATCCAAAATCCAGGCTGCTCCTTCACTACCGCTCTGCTTCGGGCTGGCTGAGCAGCTCCAGAATTCCCACCCCATTTGTTTGCTGTGGTTACACAGTCCTGCGTTATTTCCACTATCTCACACACAGAGCCAGAAGAACTTGGAAGATGAAAAGACTTTTGCTTTCAAATATTTTCCTTTTAAAAGCAGAAAGCTAAGTGTAATTCTATTAATGCATTATTATTTTGGAGGGACTGCTGAAGTCAGGAAATTCCAAGTCAATGCTATATTATATTCATTGTGCAGATGTACCACTTTCTATTCCTCTTTTCCTTGTTAAATATAACCTGTTGTGGTGTATTTTTTATTACGGAATGTGCAGTGGGACGGTTTCTGCAGCAATGCTGGAATCACCACCCAGGGGAGATTAGTTACATCTGAAAGTGGATGGACAAAAACGAAGTGTAAAAAATGGCTGAAAGCAAGGTAGTGTGTGCCAGAAAATGAAGATCATACTCCATTGGACTTTCACTTCAATGGATTCAAGACACTGATCATTTTCAGAGAATTTTCTGGGAGGTCTCCCTGATGTCCCACTGCAGGTAGCTTTGTTGGTTTTTTTTGTAACACTGTGTATCAAAAATTCGTACCCAAAATTCTGGGGATGATTTCTAGTTCAAATATTGGGAAATTCTCTTGTTCTTTATCTGTGCTTCACTATTTTGGAGCACTTCATTCTAAAACACTTAGGAATATAAAGTAAGGGTATTTACAATGAGAGAGAAAACAAAACACCAAAAGAAAAAAACCCTCCAAAACGCAAAAAACCAAACCCAAACAAAACCCAACCCAAGAGTTCTCAAGCTACTGACGCTGACTTAAAGCCCAACCTTTTCTTCCCAGACATAGGTCTTCATCCTGCCTCAAGGCTCTTCCTCATTGAGGATCCTTGATTACGGGCTGATGCTTTAGGAGGTCTTCCAACCTGATCTTGCTTCTCTGTTCTGCTGAATAGGGCGCTAATGGGTGCTTTCCCTAAGCTGCAGGGAGGAGTGGCAGAGGGGTGTCCCGGGGGCTCCGGGCTGGCCGGGCGCTGCCGAGGGAGCGCTGGAGCGGAGCCAGGCAAGGGTGCATCAGGCAGGGGCTGACCTCAACCCCTCCGCGCCCCGATCCGCTCTTGAGGCTGTTGGCTGCCAAAAGCAAATCAGAAGAGTTTTCAGAAACCTCTGGTTTATGGCTCCTCTAACCAAGCAGGAATTAAACACCAGAAAGCGGTTTCTTCGCTTGCCATTTCAAGCCAGCACTTTGCCAAAAAAGTTCTTTTGCTGGACTTTCTCCCCAAAGCACATTTTTACTTCTGCTCCTGTTGCTTCTCTCTGCCTTTTCGTGAGCAGCTTTGCAGGCTGTATGCCAGTGACACCCACTTCCACCTGTCCCTCCTTCCATCTGCATGGCCGACTCCAGACAACGTTGCCTACCGTTAAGTTTTGGGCGATGGACTTTTTTCAGCTGTGTCACTCCAAGAAAGGACCGTAACTGCTTTTTACTTTTTACTGCCCTTAGATGAATGAAGGGCAACTACAGGCTGATTACTCTCAACAAGTTGCACTGAAGCACTCTCATAATGATACCCATTGTTACAAAATACTAAATACACTAAAAAAATAATCAGATGCCATGTACATCAATTTAAGCAGGGAGAAACGGACACGAAGCACCAGCAGCTGTGTGTACAAAAGATACAACACTGATGCTGGCAAATCTTATAGTAATGCCTGCTACTGACAGCTCTGTAGGGACTTGCTATTGATTAATTAGTCACCCCAAAAATTATTCTCCAATAGGAGTCCTGCGGGTGAAATCAATAGGGGTGAAGCTGGGTGTGGCCTGCAATTGCAGTTCTCGGATGCCACAAGTCATGGGTCTCTCCTTGTATTTTTTCTGGATATTCAAAGGAAGAGGCTCTGAAAGCACTCCAGCGCTCCTGTTTCCTTCCATAACTTCCTCAGATCCTCAGCTGTAATTAGGACTCCAAGGGAGAATTTGTATTCACTTAATGCTGACTTGACTCAGCAGAATGTGGTGAGGCACCGGCCAAAAACCTCCTTGTGTTCATCTCAAAGAGCGCTGCTTTCCGGGGAACAGCCTCCTCTGCCTCTTCTTTAAGTGCCTTCCGTAGATTCCCACTCTGGGAACAGTTGGATAATCGGTGCTGTCAGGTGAGGAGGGAACACGCTCTGAGTGGCGGACGCGCCGCCAGCAAGCAGAGTGGCTGACAACTGGTCAGACGGACTCTGTTCAGGAAACACGTGGTTAGAGCTTGACAGAGCAGCACCGAAAATTTCATAATGGAAAATGATAACAAGGAGATTACCTTTAGCCTTGTGCAACGTTATCTAATCCCTAGTGGGAGAGGCACGGAGACAAACCTGACACTCTCTTCAACGTATATCTTAACCCCTGAGAAATCTTAACATAGATCATAATCAACATATCTTAATCTTTGTGTGTTTTATTATTATAATTGTATTTAACTGTGTCATTATTATTATTAAATGACTGCTTCTTATTATTTTCTGCATAACACTAAGCCAGTAATTTCTTAAACTCTTTGACTCTCTTTAGACAGGAAGGTTATACTTGCTTAGCATCTAACGGAGGAGTTTAGCTTTCATCTGACACTGCTTTGCATCTTGCTTCAATATGTTCCGATTAAATAAGGCAAGCTGAAATATTCTTTCTAATACTGGAATGATGTTTTTCTTATAAAAGGATCCCAGATGGTCAGATAACAGAAGAGAGGTCTCTTAGACTGAAATGAATAGTAACTTAAAAATTGGAGATTAGTAGTCCCTAAAATCAAATGGCATCTTCTAATGGGAAAGATAGAAAAATGACTGCTACATCATCATCCTGAAACTTATATTCTCAGGCTCCAGATCAATGTCCTGATGTTAAATAATCCCTATGTTTTCTTTTTGAGATCATATCTGTAACTAGGAGGTAGGAAGGGCTTTACATCGTCTGGTGATGGATTTTCACTGGATCCTCTTGAGGAAGCATGAGCCTTCCCATGACTTCAGGAAGTGATGGATCTCTGTAATGAAACAGCATGCTTACCTTTCATAAACTATCTAGGAAAATACAGGGAAAGCCATATGGTATCTCCTAAAATTAGATATCACTTAACATAGTACCTAATTGTAAGGCCACAGAGCCTACATCTGTTGGAACTGGGCGTAGCATGAAATGTCAAATGCAGATTTAGATCCAAGTAGGACTGCAAAAGGGAAATTAAGTGTTCTTGACATTCTTTTAATTGAGGAAGAAAGAGCTTCCTGATGAGTTTGTTGAGATTGTGATGGGGAAGAGCAAAAGGTTTGGAGAAATCTGAATCTTTTCTCAGC
>NW_008824941.1:799177-807465 GCF_000699105.1 Pygoscelis adeliae
CAGGAAAGTGGAATAAAAAGTACTTGGAGCTTTTCTGTTACCTACTCCTCCATGCTACTCCCCTGCAGAGATGCAAAGATGTATACCCCTAGCAGGTAGTTATCATCATAGTAGATGCTGTTGGAACAAGGAAGTCCAAATGAATCCTCACTCTTCTTGGTTAAGGAATTTCCCATGTTGTGATTTTGACTAGTTTCTCAAAGCATTTGGGAAGCCAACTCTGATGAATGAAATGTGTCTGACATGATGTATGACCTTCCATATATTGCATGTAAGCATCTGCCTAGAACTGTCTTCCATGGAAATTCCAAGATTGTCTTCAGAGTGGGGTTTGCATAACCTGCATGATTAGGATTTGAGAACTATTTTGAACAAGGAGGAAAGATATATTAATATATTGCCGAGTGACACATCGTCTCAAGGTGCAGGAAGAGATGGGGTAATGTAGCGAACATAATATGGGATAAAAATTAAAATTCTATGACTGAAAAGGGAAGCATTAATATTTCCATTCTGTAATGTTGACATCCATGCTGGATGTAGCTGGAGCAGCTGAAAACAACATTGATCGTACAACTGGAAATGGTAACCTCTTCAGCCACTTCAAGTAAATGGGAGAAAGACTGAGTCTGCAGCTGCTGGTCCAGAGTAGTACTTTTAATTTGAACTACTGCTGTTTTCAGTTTGCTAATACGTGGGATTTGAACGGCAGCCTTGGCTGTGGTGGTAGTAATCTCTTGGGGAGGGATGGGGCAGGCAAATGCAGGTATAACCAAGGGATCACGAATCTAGGCCAAGCCCATGACTTTGTGACCTTGCTAATCTTTAAAAATAGCTTCATGCATGTGTGTGTGTATACAAACAGATGCAATGTAGTAACAGAGATACACCACAAATGTTATCTAAAATTGTTTTGCGTATTTTTTTAATATTCTGAAAGGTAAGAAAAGCTAGTGAAGAAAGGCACCCTGAGCTCTCGTGTGGCAGGACATGAGAGACAGCATCAAGTAGCAAGCAAGAAAAAGAACACACAGATGAATTTACATAAAATATTTCCGTTTCAGTTTAGCCATGGGTTTTGCTCTGGAACATCTGGTGATCCCTGGCTGGCTGGATACTCTGTCTAGTATTTTCTTCTATGCACGAAGAATGGCCTGTTGGCTGAGTTTGGCATTTCAGTCTAGGTAGTCACAGCAATGGACAGGTCGGTCTGTTTGCTTTTTTTTCTTCAGTCTTGCCCAAGTCAACAGAAAGGGTTATCCATCACTACACCACAGGAAAAACAGGCTGGGAAAACAGCACCAAAACCGTTTGCTTAGGATTCATATCAGTGTGCATCAGTTTGAGGGGAATGGAGACCCAAGCAATGCACATGTCCTTAAAATGCAGTTTCAGAGGCTGTAAAACTAATGATGTAGTGCATTACTATTCAAGAGAAAATGTGACTGTGATTTAGTCTCACTCAGATTAAGACTAGACTGTAGTTAAAATGTCTTGAAATAGACTGAAAAATAGTTGTGCATAAGCTACCTTTCATAGGGGAAATTAACAGTAGTTGCAAACATAATTTTTCAGACCTTCTGGAATAAACATTTAAGCAAGCAACAATGTTAAGATAAAAACACCACAGAACCTCTAAATACTATTTAGGAGCAGAGCAATCTTTATGAAGCAATCACCAACTAAAGATAAAGCAGTCTAAAATGAAGCATGCAAGTAAGTATAGTCCTGGATTCATGGTGAAGAATGCTATTGTAGTGTTACTAACTACAAAGGCAGTCTGGAGGGACTAGCCCAGAAGTAAAACCCTACACAAGGCAGCTAAGTCCCACGCATGATCACCTACTACGGTTACTAAACATGAATTAGTCATCGCCTGCAAGAAAACAACTGCTTCAATGAATGCCTACCAACAGCTACTGAAATAGGTAATGAATCTTTTAAATAGAAATAAAATTTCCTAAAACACATCAAATTTCAATTTTATTACTCCAGATAGCTTTTGTATTTGCAAAACAGTGGTCAGACAAGATACTGCAGGCATCTAAATCCAAACAAATCTCTCCATTACCGCTTTCAGCTTCCAGCTAATCCTAGTTACTCAGGATTTTTCAGTTAAATTCTCTGTGCACGTGAAGATCTGCTTCTGGTCATCGCTATAGCTGCCTAGCTCTTCACTCTACCTAACCACCTGCAGATCTTCAAGCTCGGCTTTTCTCTACCTGGCTGCTCTGCAGAAACTGATTTGGGCCATTCAGAACATGCCCTGCGTGCATGGAGTGTTGGGTGTAATCCGTCTTTAACATGAAATCCCAGTAGTCACTGAGTTCCTCCAGGATATTAAAAACCAAGTTCGATTCTGTCCTCTCCTCAAGGAAATCTGAATCATCATCGTTCACCAATGATGCCAATTCACCTTCCTAAAGACAACAATTCAGGTGGTCTTCATCTGTACTGATGAATGTTTTTTGTTTCTATAAAATACTTAAAATAGTCGTAGAAGTACAGAAAGATTGTAACCTAATGGCCAGAACATTTATCTAAGTGGTGAGAGGAGTACAGAATATTTCAAAGTACTTCTCTTAAGATGACACAGGAGCTCTTGTCCTTCTTCCAGCACTTACACAGTTAGTCAGCATCAATAAGAGAAAATGAGAGTTCTTCAGAATATCTAAAGCCCAGTGATTTAGGTACTGCCCACCATAGACATCTCTGTTCAAACCTCTCCAGTAAGAAGAGGAAACATAATAAAGGGAATTTTCAAATCATTTGGCTCATGGAAAGCCCTGGACCACTTGCTCTGCCTGTAACAATCGCTCTAATCCAAGTTTTTAATACTTGGGTAAAAAAGACATTTTCTATTTGATCCCACATAAAATCTTTTTAGGCTTTTATCTCCACAAGGGAAAAAAGCAAAGTTTATCATTTGGATGGATCCAAACTAGACTTTCCTTGTTTGATCTTGCAACCAAAAATTCCTGGTATGTATAGCCTTACATGAGAATTATAATCCCTTTCCAATTCTTTATCAACACACGATCATTCTTGCACCGAACTGCTGTTCCCTGCTCCAGTAAACTAAACTCAGATACAATTATACCAGATTTTACACAGCTCTATAGTGCACACAAATTTGGTCTGTGCATCTCAGTTTCAAACATACTATTGTCCATTTTAATACCATATGTTTGTATCTACCAGACAGAGCCTTACCTTGCCAAATAGGAGAATCAGACCAACTATGCTGAGTACACCAAAGCTTTGGCTCACATCTCAGAAAATAACCATTACAGTATCTGTGTTTCTCCTTATGGCATTGACTGATGATTTGTTGAGGTCTCTTAAGCAAAATTAGACTTTTAATTGTGTTTATTTGTTTGTTTTGGTAGACTCTCATATTATTTTTTTCTGGTTTTTTTTAACGTTAATTCTGTATATTCAGAATGTACACTGCAAGCTCCAGAACTATAGCAGCTCCAAAACAACAGTTTTCCTTCATGTATTAACAAACATTTCCTGCAGAAGTATTATGCACTTTGCAGTGAGAAAAAAAAAAAAGACAAATGAGAGATAACAAATGAATAACATCTAGCATTCGAATGCATTCCAGCAATTAAAAACCCCAAATGTAAATGAGAAGAATAGGCAATGAAATAATTAAGAAATCAGTTTCAAGTTGGGACTTAAAGAGCTGAGTGAGCCACCTGTACAGATATCATAGCAAAGAGAATAACTCCAAACGAGATCCAAATGAGCAATCGCACAAACTGTGAGACAGCAAATAGCAAGAGGGCTGGGGAGTAGAACTAAATCAGAAACAGTGTAAGTTACAGAAGGAAACAAACATGAACCATATGGGAAAATATTCACAATACATTAGTGTTTAATTAGATAATATAATGGATAAGGACACTTATGCAGAGTCATCATAAACAAAGATAAATGGAAAATGTGCTACTAATAAAACCGGGTAATCTAACTGCACTACAACTGTAATTTGATCAGTCACAAGTTCAGATGTGATTTAAAACAAAAAATAATATTTTGATACAGTATTTTGCTACTGCATCCAGTAGTAGAAAATAAAGTATTGAAGTAGACATTCCCTACCAATGTTCCAGGTACTTTGAAAACAAACAAAAAAATCACAACTGTTCACAATCCAACGTTTGTACCCAAATTTGCATTCCAATTCCATTTTGAACACACAAGATTTGCCTTTTGGATGAAGAATGTGGAATGACCTTTTCAATTTTTTTTGCTTTTCTAAAATAATTTTTTGCTTGTGTGAAGGCTTTGAAACAGAGATCATATCTAAAGTTAAAATTAGCATAAGAATGGAATTGTAGGTCCTGGTTATGTTTCCGTACGTTTATTTTATACAGCATACCAACCTGACATAGGTATCAGCACAGGTTAATTGCTTTCAAGAGAAAAACAATGCACAACAAGTAGGGCAAAAGGAGAGCAAGAGAAAGAAAATGGTTTTGAAGGCCTTTGTGATCTTCACAAACACTTTTTCCTTACAAGGAAGATTTTTGAAAAGTCAATTGCATATATGCAAGTCATTATAGCTATATACAGCTATGTACACATTGATGCTTTATGGCAGTTTACATCCTTATACTTAAATCTTTCAAGCAGGTACAGCCATCTCAAGTCATGCAAGACACGACGATTTATTAGGAATCATAGCTTCAAGCTTTAAATGAACAAATAAATTCATGGAAAAGTACAGAAACAGAAAAAAAAATTATAAGCTGAGGAAAGTGAAAAAAAGGGTAATTTCTCTTGACAAATATTTACAAACTCTGCTCTAAGTGAATGTGCAAATTTCAGGTGGCTTTACTGTTTTTTGAGACTGTACAATATCCCAGGGTACACCTTCAAAACTTATTAGATTCGCTTGGAAGCAAAAATAGAAATGGAAAGACCATCTGGAAGGGCACTAAAACCGTATGTTGGTATCTCTAAAATCCATATTTTATTCAAGATTAGTTCCTCAGCTAGCTGCAGTCAAGCTGCGTATTTCTGGGTCATTGTTCTCCTATTAAATCTTTCAACTACAATTTCTATAGAGGAGCAAAAGTGTATTTCCAAAAAAGAAAAAAACCATCAATTGAAAAGTAAATTTTAGAAACTGACATTCCAAGAAAACACATGGAAGTGAAAATAAAGTTTCACTAACGGAAATCAGAAAAAAAAGAAGAAAGAATCTCCACAAACCAAAAATGAAACAAGAAACAATTCACTGAGTCATTTTCCACTGTAATTCTAAATTCATTCAACTAAATGAACACCATTAAATCCAGAATACTCATGACAGGATGTGAAACTTCATTTCATAAACATGAATAAGGAGTAGGCATACAGAGGACTGATTGCTTTTATTTAATAATACATACTCAAGAGATCATAAACCATAATACAACATACATGACTATTTTTAAAATGGCAAAAACTGTCTGTAATAATCATTAGCTGGTTTTCGAGCATCCATACTCCAGTGTGACTACTGAAGTACTTTAATTCCTGTCTTCAGACAATGGAAATAGATTTCAAAAAAGGGTGAAGTACAGCAGCTAGGCAATCTGACATTTCAACTACCTTATGCCTATTCAGGTTGCCTAAATTCCCACACAAATTATGTTACTAGAGACAAACTGTTACGGATGACCATTGTCTTAGAATTCCTCCTTTAAAGAAACATATTTGCAAACCTGCCACGTTTAGGAGGATGCAGAAAATACACTGGTTTGCTGAGATTTTGCAAATTAGTACATTAATTAATTCCTGCATCCTTGACTGAAAAGCCAGATTGAAAGCTGTGCATCATAAAGAAAACCAGGATTTTTTATTCTTGCAGCACAAACCGGTTTAAATTACATATACAATGTGCTCATATATTGCAGAACGCTACAAAGATAGCAGGAATTTTAACTAGTGGGTTTGCATCCAGGATTAGAAGAATGTATTAGGTCAAAACACTCTGACAGCGGCTGCATCCTTAATTGGGATGCTTTTTAGCACAGTAAATAATAGGAACTTCGTATGCAAAAATGTGAAGTGCCCAGTTGCTTGGATTAAATATATCAAAGTTTAAAAAACAAAAAACAAAGAAACAACCTATCCACATTATCTATTTACAAGTCGTGAATGAGACGCTTTCCGCAATGCATAGTGATTGGGTTATCAATAACTTGATGCAAAACACTATCCTCTGCTTTTTTAGTTTCTAGACCTTCTTGGTATCAAAGATAACATATACAAAGATTGCCTGGGTTTTCTCTTCTCATTTATCAAACTATAGCAGTGTAGAGCTAGCAATGCTCCTGCCAGTTTCAGTTCTGCTCTTCAGAAACTAATGGGCAGCAAGAGTTGTCACCAGTTTCTCTTGGCTGCTGGGAAATCTCAAGACACTAATGCTCAAACAGACGCTATGGCGTCTCTTTGAAAAAGAGCAGTAACAAACACAGGAGGCTGTTTCTCTCCTCATTCTGCTAGGAAACATAAATTGCTCAAAATGAAGAGACAAGAATTCTTATCCAGAGGTGAAAAGTGACAAAACTCAGTGAGAACAAGCTACTTCAAAGTCACTTAAAGAGGGGCCTGGAATTTTGTGGGGGCATGCAGGGGAATATTGTTACAAATCTACAAATATATTTACAGGTACGTTATTATTTTTAGTTTTGCAACTACCTTCTAAAACATGACAAATTTTAAGGAACTGAAAACTTAGCATGAAAACCTGTACATGATATTTTGGTTAAATTCATCCACAGAATGATAAAAACATCCAAGGATTCCAAAACACCTTAAGCCCTCATTTTGCAAGCAGTGCCACAGCCACAGGTATCTTCTGCACAAAAACTTGACAAGCAAAGATGTTGAACTATTAAAGCAGAACAAAAACAAGATTCTGCCTTAAACTTTGCAATTCACTCACTCAAAATTTTGCTGACAAGCTTCACTTTTATCTTGTAGTTGGTTTCACGTTGCGGTTCTTAGCTACCCTTGTATTTGGGGTTCAGTATTCCCAGGTAATGCCAAATCTAAAGCTTTTAAATGACTTCTATTAAACCCTTCTTTGCACCATTTGATTTGTTACCCTTCTTTAATGACTCTCAGGTAGATCCTTATTAAATTGTTGAAGTCAGCAGCCAATTCACACTGGGTAAAGATACATATGTAAAAACCCTAAACCTAAATTTACCAATTTATTGATAGCAGACAAATGATTTGTACCTGTAAAGAAGGGCAAC
Organism: Pygoscelis adeliae; assembly: GCF_000699105.1. NCBI lineage: Eukaryota > Metazoa > Chordata > Aves > Sphenisciformes > Spheniscidae > Pygoscelis > Pygoscelis adeliae. The sequence continues at coordinate 806,440 of NW_008824941.1, forward strand.
AACTGTTTTCATGTGAGTACCCAAATCCACAATTCATGTACGTTTCTAAGAGTACAATTAATTTTTAAAAAATCCCTCTAGATCTTTACCTAACTCTGCATCCATTTTAGCCTTATACCTCTTTTCTAAGCATTTCTGATTGTACTGACTTCTGGCGAAGCTTCAGATGCAAGGTACTTCCACAAACCGCCAGTGTTCAATAGTTCATTTTCTAGAGACATGTTATGCTGCTTCCATGAGATGAGGTGATATGTTACGGCGTGTGAACATATAGCACGTGGAGACACTGTAGAATAGCTAAAGGCCTCAAATTCAGTAGTGTATCAATTACTTATTAAAAGTATCCCATTAACAGAAACGCTTTTACTGAAATTAAATTTGTTTGGATAAAAGAATTCCCCAGAAGCACGGAACTATGAATTCTACACAATCATCCCAGGATAAGAGAAAAAAAAAAAAGGAAATAAGAAAGCCTGGAAACAAATGGAAACTTACTAAATTATTTTATTGCCTGAAGTGAAAAGCAAGAGTAAATAAATAGCATGAGTGTTTGATGGTAATGCTTTAATTTTTAATACATTCAATATGTTTGTTAAGCCCAAACGAGGTTGTTTATTAATTATCCATGAAAAATGGCTCCCCTCCCTTTTTACTTTTTAGGGCATAGAATTTTGTACCTCTTCTCCTCTTCATAAAAGCGAGAAACGCGATTAAGGAAAGCCCGAGAATGACAGGTTTCACGTACGGTGGGAACAGCATCACTCTTGTCCAGCTGTCCGTTTCTTGATGAGACCTGTAACGCAAGATTACCGTCACGACGTGAATCAGCCCGTGCTAACACCGCTGCGCTGCCCTCCCCGGCTGGGTTAGGGTAAGGGAGCCCGCGGGGGGGGTCAGGCTGCAGAGGCGGGGGAAGAGAGGACCCTGCGGCGGTGACAGCCCCGTCGCTGCTCTAACGCCGGAGGCAGGTGCCCGGCTAGGGGGCGAGGGAAGCTGGGCCGGCACAGGCTCAGGCCCGCCAGGCCC